>NC_091117.1:33507500-33590000 GCF_040183065.1 Periplaneta americana
AATATTTAGTTATTCACTGCCATAATGACATTCCTACAATAGTAATATGTGTTACAAGAGCGGTATGTTGAAGTTTTCATGTTCGAGGAAAAGTTTGAAAAAGCGAAACGTAGTTCAGCTTTTTTAATTTCCGAGAATTGAAAGAAAACATACCGCTCGTGTATCGTACATTATTTTGTGCGAAGATCGTTTATTACATACCTGAAAGAGGAATTTCTAATTAGTTTCAATGAAATCTCCATCTTGGTTTCTGTTCAATGACGGCAAATTTGCAAAACAAAAATATCTATCTTCAACACTGTTGCTTTAAAATGTTTTCTGTGTTTACTATATTCCAGAAGGCCGTGGTATACGTCTGTCTTTTTTTTCCCCAGTCTATGATGAGTCTGGAATCTTATTCATTTTTTCACGGCTTCCTTAATGTTACTTGCATCACGAATGCAGTAACTTTAGTGGAGTTGTAGAGTTTATTTAATTTTTGCAAATATTTTAAAACAATAATTAACAGTGCAATTTAGGTGAAATTGCAATGGTAAGTTTCCAAATTATAATTATTACTATATTGAACGTCTCTAAAAATAATATGTTAAAAGCCTAAAGCAGTAAAATCAATATGTCACTTAAGCGGTAAGAAGAGGGAAATTGTTATGCATGTTAGGTTGGGAATACTGAATGTGGAATTTTAGACTTTCCGCGGATTGGTTTTGTGCGGAAAGCAAGCAAATACGCACGATCTCGCACAAAAACTAGTGTATAATGCTAAGTTATGATCGTGTTAGCCTATTTTAAATACCTATTTTCGAATTTGAATGCCTATTTTTCCTGCCTATTTCAACTATTTTAGTGCCTAAAAATCCGCAGTTTGCTTATTAGGAATGTAATTTTTCAAGCCTATAAACGGAATTTTAAAGCACTGCCTTTGTTAGATAAAATAAGAAATCGTTAGGTGGTCCATTGATGGCTACTCCACCCTATGGAAAGGAAATAGATTTATCATTTCAGGATTACTTACTTACTTACTGGCTTTTAAGGAACTCGGAAGTTCATTACCGCCCTCACATAAGCCCGCCATTGGTCCCTATCCTGAGCAAGATTAATCCACTCTCTACCATCATATCCCACATCCCTCAAATCCATTTTAATGTTATCCTCCCATCTACGTCTCGGCCTCCCCAAAGGTATTTTTCTCTCTGGCCTCCCAACTAACATTCTATATGCATTTCTGGATTCGCCCATACGTGCTACATGCCCTGTCCATCTCAAACGTCTGGATTTAATGTTCCTAATTATGTCAGGTGAAGGATGCAATGCGTGCAGCTCTGCGTTGTGTAACTTTCTCCATTCTCCTGTAACTTCATCCCTCTTAGCCCCACATATTTTCCTAAGAACCTTATTCTCAAAAACCCTCAATCTCTGTTCCTCTCTCAAAGTGAGAGTCCAAGTTTCACAGCAATACAGAACAACCGGTAATATAACTGTTTTATAAATTCTAATTTTCAGATTTTTTGACAGCAGACTAGATGACAAAAGCTTCTCAACCGAATAATAGCAGGCATTTCCCATATTTATTCTGTGTTTAATTTCCTCCCGAGTGTCATTTATATTTGTTACTGTTGCTCCAAGACATTTGAATTTTTCCACCTCTTCGAAGGATAAATCTCCAACTTTTACAGTTCCATTTCGTACAATATTCTCGTCACGAGACATAATCATATACTTCGTCTTTTCGGGATTTACTTCCAAACGTACCTCTTTACTTCCTTCAAGAAGAATTTCCGCGTTTTCCTAACATATTCACGTCATCCGCATAGACAAGAAGCTGATGTATCCCGTTCAATTACAAACCCTCTGTGTTATCCTGAACTTGATCGTTTCATGATTAGTGATCAAAATGACGATCTCTCAAGCACGTTCTTGCTGAAACGTTGAGGCTTAACTCCAGACGATTTTACGATAGGAATCTGAGAACATTTAGAAGTCGAGATAAGTCAATTTCGCTTCGTTCACCTCTTCTGCCTGTACCTTTATCCCCCTCCTTTATTTCTTATATCATTTCAATCTCCAACCAGACTAAAGCGTTCTGCTCGGAGTTCTGGTGAAAACAAACACTCAAGAAACATCAACCCGTAATTTATAGCCATTTTTCGATTCGAATGGATATAATAGCACATAATTGTGCAGTTATGCCAGGGCCTGTTCCTATTACAAAAAGAAAATTACACACCAGTGTGCATAAATGTCCATTATGGGAAATGATTAGATGGCTCTGCTGTCGAATGTGTTTCCATCTCTGTCTGTTCGGTTGGCGAATAAAAACCCGGGTCTTTGTTCACTGCGGTTTCTCGCGCCTATTAAAAGTTGTTCTCCTCCAGAGACCTTGGATTGCCAGATCCTCGAATTCCGGTCCTTGTAACTCTTTAAATTCGTTGATGTGTTTCAACGTCTTCTAAAACTTTATTGTATTATGCGGGATATCATTTTGACAATGTTAATCGGGTGAAGTCAAAATATTGCGAAATAAATAGCATATAAACATCTCGAAACCCTGACTAGACAAACGTAAATTCCTTTCTATCTCTTTACATTTGGTGGCAATGTATAACAGGTGTAGAAGGGACAACATGATATTCTCAAAACGCATTTCTTACTCAGGAACCGTCTTCTGTTTTATTTTTTTCTCTTTCGTTCCTCAGTCTTTCTCTTTTACCCCTTCTTCAGCATAATCCTTTATTTCCTCGCCTTGTTTAATTAATTATGGTTTATTTAACGACGTTCGGAACTGCAGAGGTTACATCAGCGTCGCCGGTGTGCCGGAATTTCGTCTCGTAGAAGTTCTTTTACATGCCAGTAAATCCACTTACATGAGCCTGTCGCAATTAAACACACTTAAATGCCATCGACCTGGGTCGGGATCGAAACCGCAACCTCTAGCACAGAAGATCAGCGCTATACCGACTACGCTACTGAGTCCGACTTCTCTTGTTCCTATCTCACTATTTCTCTTACGTTTTTCTCTTTCTCTACTTTCATCCTTCCTTCGCCTTTTCATTATTCTTTCCTTTCCTCTAGTTCCAACTAGCATCCTTTTCTTCCAACTTCTTCTTTCCCTTTTTCCACATTATCTTCTCTTCTTTTCAAAAGTTCTGCTCTCCTCTTTCTATGTTCACTTATTATCCAAAATGTCCCACTTTTCTTTTCTAATTCTTTCTTCTTCTCCTGTGTTCCTGCCCATCCCATTTCTTTTACTTCACTTTATAACTTTCCTCCGTCCTATCTTTTCCCTAATTCTTTTTTCTTACTTCCGATTTTCGTACTCTCTCTTACTTTTCTTTTCACCCTCTTTCTGACTTTCTTTTCACACTATTTTCAGTCCATTTACACTACTCCTAGTCTACCTAACCTCATTTTCTACTTTAATTTATCTTCCTCTTTCTTACTTTCGATTTTCGTACTCTTTCTAATTTTTTTTTGTCCCTCATTCTGACTTTCTTCTCCTCTTCCTTTTAATCTATTTAGTCTCTCTCTGGCCTATCTTGGCTGATTTTCTTTCTATTTCTTGTTTTCGATATTCGCACTTTTTATTTTATTTTATTTTTTTTTCAATTTTTTTATGCTTATGCATATAATAACAGTTTAAATATTCAAAATTAACTCATGATATTACATTATTGCTATTAATATTATTATATTCTATCAATGGTTTTATTGCTGTTTCACTAATACTACTTATCTATTATTACTTAATTTTACTCTTATTACTTACTATTAATACTCATTAAATTATAATGAATTGGCCCATGCAGAAAGGACGTCAGTTCATTAGATCTAATTTTGAGAAAACTAAAGAAAACATTCTGTACACTATATTCCTTTCTGCATAGAACTCTGAGCCTGACGCTTCAGTTTTTATCTTTCCAAGCATTGGACTGAATACCTTTCTGCACAGGAAGATGGAGCCATCCATAAAGATATGATTTCCATCTATATCTCGTTTTTTTTTTTTTTTTTTCAAAATTTGTGACTAACGCATGGGGCGATTCTATTGTTGTACGTTCTAATTAGTATTGTAATATTATTAATGTCTATCGTAATGTAAGTCTATGGCTGGGAGGAAGAGAGTACTTTCTGGCTAGGTTCCTGCAATGTTCGAACATGCGGGATGCACCAAGAGAAATACACGCTAGGAAATGTTTAATATAAAACAGTTTTTATCTCGAAAAGAAAGCAAAAAGGAACAAAACTGTATTGAACTTTGTTTGAAATATCTCAAAGAATAACCTCTGAAATTAATGACATTACTTACGGTTCACCTTATTAAGGGGACACTCAACTATATTTTGGAACTTTTTCCCTATTTGACCAATCTTTTTCAAACTTGGAGAAAAAGTTTAATATGCACATGGAAAGTAACATGCAAAATCTCAGCTCATTAGATCCAATACTTTTCAAAATAAAAAATATTTCAATTTTTTATCAATCATTAATTGAAATATCACTTTTAATTATCATTTTTTTATTTTTTGGCTTTTTGCATTTGCCTGTGACTTCTCAATGAATAAGGGAAGAATTCTGCATATTGATTTAGTCTGGCACGTAAATTAGTGTAGAAATTTAATTTTTCACTTCTATGACACTTTTTCTCCAATTTTCAAATTGAGTATCCCCTTAAGGACTGACAAATTGATTTGGCCACACATTTTATGATCGGAAACAAACCCCTTAATACTCTGCTCTACGTAGATGATTTAATTATATTAGCTAACGCCGAAGTCAACTTACAAATGGCAATTCATAGGCTATATCAAAAAGCAAAAGAGTACAATTTAGAAATTTCTATACACAGAACAAAAACCATGGCCTTTATTGGTAAAAATTCTATAAGAACTAAAATAGTTATCAATAACCTTGGAGTAGAGCAAGTAAATGCTTTTACTTATCTTGGCTGTAATCTCTCCTATATTCATTCTCGAGATATGGATAATAAATTAGCCAAACTTCAACAGCTGCTAAGAACAATTAGAAATACACTGTTTAAGAAGATCCGGCAAGACAATTTTGAAATTCTACGAAACAATGGCCATTCCAACTTTGCTATATGGATCAGAAACTTGGACTCTAACAACTAGTCAACTGAAAAGAATAGAAGCAGCTGAGATGAGATTACCAAGACCGCTAGCAGACTACACTCTCTATGACCATAAATACTGGGTGTTCAGTTCAAAGTGTGTCATGGCTCGCTGTATGCAGTCACGTGGCTAGTCGATGAGCCTAGAGAATTCAATCTTCCTACACTTCCGCAGAGGGTATTACTTATCTGCCAGAGAAGTTGCCTAGCAAATACGGCGTTCATTCTGAAGGGTACTTACCGATACGTACGGTAACGCCGGTAGTGGCAGGAATGTGAACTGTTTCGAAACATTACTGAGGTGAGTTTTTTCTTACTGTCAGGATATGGGGAGAGGGTTAAGACTATTACTTACGTATTTGTTGACATTAACTTCGACGGTCAACATGGACAATGGACAAGGAGCATTTGATTTGTATTGTGGAATGTTGCCGTACGCAACCGATGATAACAAATACCCTGCGTACGACTTGGCCGCTCAAAACACAATTCGAAAGAGGTTATGGTAGCACACAGTACAGACGCCATCTGTTGCTACGACGTTCAAGATATACCATACACGTTCTCAATTTCAGATTGAACGCCTTGATTAATAGGCAACTTCTCTGACACAAAAGCTGAAACTCGCTTCAAATCCCTGACTCATCAACAGTGACGTCATGACACACTTTGAAATGAACACCCAATATAATGAAGACATCCGACAAGAACTAAATATCGCAGCCATTACAGAGACAACCCACAAGTATCGGAGCAACTGGCATGAGCATGTTCTACGGATGCCAAATGATAGACTACCCAGGAGATTATTAAATTACAGACCCCTTGAATACAGAGATCGTGGACGCCCGAAGAAGCGATGTAGAGATCAGCATTTCACCTGAGACGGAACAGGCCAAATGGCCAAAATCCTGATAGCTATTGATGATGATGATGATGATGATGATGATGACTTACGGTTCACTCTGTATAGACATAAGTCTTTTTGCAGAAATAATATCAAGAACCTCTCTTTTTGACAAGCCGTCTGTTGGTCTGTCTGTACTATTTTTAATTTCACAACGGATAATTGAATACTTGTGTAATGCATACGTTATTGAATCCGCTTCTTTTGGCGATCACAATCAGGTAATGGAAGAAATGCTTTACATTTTTGATTAAAGCAATAAACGACAGAATAACGCTAGCATATAAATAAAGCTACACGCTGGTACACAAACACATGAATGCTCCGTGTCTAATTTCCCTTATTTTCAACTATGGCAAAATTCAATTCTGATTAATTTTATATGTTCCAATCTGCAATTCACAATCAATAAAAGGAATCTGCGGGAAGTAATGGACTAATCAGAATACAGCCGGCTGAAACCGTACCAAATAAGCTACATGTTCTTCTACTCGTTGTCAATTTGGTTTAAATGGATTTGTCCACTTTGGCTAGCGAGGCCCGCTCAATAATGATAACCCTAGTTTAGTGCGTTTTAGAAAAACACGGGGCTGTTTTGGTTAGCACCTAGGTAATACATGAACGCTGAAAGGTCAAGTCTCTGCAACATTAATGAATGGTGAGTGTTTGTAGACAGTGTTGTTGAGAGCATTGTAGCCAGCACAGAAACTCATTCCACTTGTCGAGCGCGAGTTCAGTGACGCACTGGCTTATTACAATTTCGCCAACGTCCGCCACACCGAACGCCAAATCAATCATATTCGGTCGTTTTCGGTATCCCAGCGATTTCAATGCTTTACATTAGATCCGATGTTCTCGGATTGAAACCCGACTGAGGATAAAATTCTTTTAAGAGCTATATTTTCCACAGTATGGCTACTTTCTAAAGAAAAGTAAATCTTAGTTTTTTGTGTCGTACATCACCGCACGCAAAGAAACTCTGTCCCTAAATGAAAGGATTTCAGACAAAATATATCTTTAATTTCTACCACTGAACGTATATTGATGTGCAAAGTAAAACAAACACAGCTTCAAATGTAGGGTCAAGTAGGCTAATATGATATAGTAAAAAAATGTTGGGCTAATTTGGTACAGACTTCAAAATGTACCAAAGACTCAGTTTGGAAATATTTAAAACTTCGATTATGGAAGTAAATTTTATAGGCTACTCTTTGTTGTTTAGTTAACTGTCCGAAGACAAGTCTGATGGCCGGTTTTTCCAAGTATTGTTAGAAAATTTAACGACTGTTAAACGCTAAACAGTTTGTTAATTAATAAAATTGTATGCTTTCAACACCAGTTTGGTTTAACAGATTGTTAACAGTTTGTTAATTTTAAATGTAGGATTTCCGCCAGTTAACTCGTTTAACAGTTAGTTAAATATGGCCGATGTCTTCACAGCTGTTCGAACAGAAGTTGCGAAACTAATATTTTGTGTCTCTCTGTAGGGAATATTTAGCATATGACTGGTAATATAACATTTAAGAAATACTTTGGACTGTTTAAATGCATCAGTGTTGTTTTATTTCTTTCGTATTTCGCATCCATAATAGCAATGAGGAAATATAACCTTACTTTGTAATTATTATTCAGCACATCACCTACAACTTTCATTTGTCAACTGTTTGTTTATGGAACGTGGCCTACTATAACAGGTTGCCATTTTATGCAAGTTTCATGACTCACTCTATAATGTAGAATTTAAAGATTAATTTTAAACAATCAAAAATTGTCTTACATGTGTAGAATCATTACCAACTGCTGTTGAGTAGTTAAAATAGTGCTAACAGACGTTATAGTTAAGTGTTGGTTATCTCAAACAAAATTATGTTGAACAAATAGAAAATACATTAACAACGCGTTAAAAATAAACAGACTGTTAATTTAACATTCGTTAAGCAAAATTAAACATTACTTGGACAAACTGGCCAAGAACCTCACAAGTGATACCAACAAGACACCACATATGAGGCAACTAGTCCAGGAGATAATGGGGTAGGGTGGCCAGTTCCTTTCCCCCTCCATTGCATACATCGCTGACTAGTAACATATTAAACTAGTCAGACTTCAGATGCATACAAACAATTATTCTTCCTCCGACACATTTCGTCAAATGGTATGTACTGCCTGATAATTAATAGATGTACAGTAGTGGAAAAAAAACTGGACCGACCCTTGTAGCTGATTTCAGAGCCTTGTTCACTCCAGAGCACGATAGACTGGTAACTAAGACTTTTGTGATTCGAATCCTGCCTGAGAAGGAAACTTTTTTTGTTTCTTATTCAAATTTATTCCCAATACTTTTCCCTTCAAATTATTGAAGTCAGCTTTACAGGGCGCCAGATCTGTATAACAGGCCTATTCGTTACTGTTCGTTAACAGAAAACCACAAATTTAAGTCACTCCACTCTTGTAAACTCTTTAAGACTGCACAATAGTATTCAAAACTGAACTATAAAGAATCAAGTTGCTAGAAGTCGTGTGATTTATAACAATAATTGTTGTGATAAGTGCGTAACTAAAAATTAAGAAAAAATCTGTACAAAGGAACCACGGAATGAGCAACGCATTTGTTAGCTTCAGAATACTGGTCAATTAAAGAAATTATACTTCTGAATAGTTCATACTCTATTTATAGTATTCTTTTACCGTTAAAATTAAAGAAAAATAAATATTTCACAAACAACTTCCGATTAGTGTAACTCTAAAAATATTGGAAACAGGACCCATGTTCATATGACATTTTTGGCTCAAAATGTCTTCAGAAATAAGGTCCGCAATTGGCGGTAACTCCTCGTGAATCACCCTGTATATGAAATTTGTTGGATAATCTAAATGCTTATTTGAACAAATTTTAATTGTTCTCGTATTGAGTTGATTCAAGGGGGATTGAAGAGATTTTGTTACAGACCTACCTCCTCAATCTATTATTTCATGTACTGAATAACTAACTGGACTAAAGCTAAATAAATAGACCGAATTATATTACATGTCAGAAGGGGTCATAGCTGATAAAATTTATGATTCAATTTTCTTATAGATCAAAATATTCTATATGTTTTTTCTAACGTAAATGTTGGCCCATTAATGCCTAAATATTTCACCTGTACACTTGTAAGGATTTCAGGACATAAGCAATGATAGCCTAAACACTTTAATAATTACCGGTGTGTAAAGTTATTTTAAAATTATTTTCATTTGAGAATGTCCAGTTTTATTTAAAGCAAAGGGTATAAAGGCTGTTCTGTTAATATTGAAATACAGAATGCTTGCATCTAACAAAATTTGAACAATGTTAACTCTCGTATTTGTATTTAGATAGACTAATGTGCTATTTCTTAGTTTGTATAGGGACATCATTTTATTTTACTAACATTTATAATATTATACCTATACCTTTGGATTAACGGTTGAGAACCGGAAACACCGTTCGCTACCCCCTTCCACGATTGGTGTAAAATACAAACAAATCACTTTACTGGGTATAGGAGGGAAGAAAAGTAGTTCATCCATTTACGTAAAGTACGAAATATCGCGATTTTGAGTTTGATAATTTTCATTAGGTTTTTGTTTAATGAAAATACAATACTATATTAACAATAAGTGTTTTACTCACTAATTGGGCTAACCATTCGGAAGTGTGCATTATGCAGTGTATATTATAATGTCTACAGTACATTAGCGTACAATATACATAATGAAGTTAAATTGAAAAGTAATCATAATATGGATATTTAAATACATTTTTGAAAATGCTGGCCGTTCATTTCGATACAGCCTTCAATTCTTTTAAGCATATTATCGCACTATAGAATAATTCCAATTACCAGTTTCGTCCTTCGTACTAGTAACTCATGTTGAAATAGTTCTGTACCTACTCTATAAAAGAGCACCTTACGTACTGTAAATTCAGTCTTCACTTCTGCCCGATCCGAAAAGATAAATTACTCAGACATGCTATCTACTGTCCGTTCAAGTGGTTTTGTCGCAGAGTCGTAAAAAGGGGGAAATCACGTGACAGTTAATTACTTAACGAGGCCCTTTTATTTAAGTTATTTTAAACAGTTGTATAATATTACGTAGACGCCCAATTCCTAACAGAAATTAATGTTTTCAGAAAAAACTAAGACAGCCCAGCCACTAGCCTTTACAGAGGGGCGAGCAGAAGCGGATGGGGGAAACCGGGTTGCGTCATAGGCAAACGGACGACAGTACTGTGCGAAAATATGATTCAATATTGAAAGTTCTTTCGTCACTGGAAAACGCGAACATTTTTCTCAAACGTACTATACTCACCAACTCAGTACTATTTACTATGAGCGTAAGGCGACTTTCACTCCATACGCGGCCTTGGTTCTGTGTGGAGGAGGTGGGAGTGAAGTACATTAAAAAACTCAAGTACAATAAAAATTGAAGTAAAAATGAAATGATGTCCCTGTACTACTAAAGATTAAAACAGTGTCATCAGCGAAAAGAGTAAAAAAAAAAATCCATTCATTTTACTTCGGCTTATTAGTAATAAATCATTAATATGGGTGTGGGTGTGTTTAATAGTGACCTGAACTGTAGGTTTTGCGGGACTGACAGTGAAGTAGCACAGCGCTATATTAGCAAGCATTATTCTACTGTATTTTCAGTAGTGACAGGTTGGAACCGTAACATCTTAGTACTGACCAAATGAAGTACTTGTACCTTGTTAGAGAGACAGAGGTGTTGAAGTGGCTTGATTGAATATTTCAGGTACTTGCACAACAAGCCAAATGGCTGAACTGCATACAGAACTAACAGCAGTAGATGATCTGATAAGGGAAGGGAGGGATGGGAAACACCAATCATTAAGAAAATACGATCTGTCAACTTGATGGTATGGCACCGCGAGTAGATGCAACGGTTATAAAAATAGCAATGTTCTGATTGCTCAGCCGCTCTGTATGTTAAACACGCAACTATTCAATTTTTAATAGAAATACTAGTACAATCGTACAAAATGCACCGTTGAAAATGTCAGGAATTATTGCAGAAAACAAAAAAGGTTGTTTCGTTTCTTTGCTCCAAACCTTGAAACTTTTGATAATAATATGTAGAAAAATGAATTTAAAACTTTCTGAAAAAATTAGAAGAATCGGTTAGAATTTATAGGTTTTATTAACATTTCCACACCAAAAGTAAAAATTTTGGTTTCTTGAACTGAAACGCTAGTAATTTATTGCAAGTCCCACAGAAATAATTATAGCCTAACTAGACTTAAAATGAACTCCGTAATAACTACAATAGAGTTTTCTCACTGAAGCAACTCTCAACTGCAACTCAACTACACTTTAACGCAGCTAGTTACTAATAATACAGCAATGGGAACAAGATGCAGACGTTCCCAATCTTTCAATCTCAGATCAACTCTACTTCAACGTAATTACAGTTGCTATTAATACAGCAATATGGACAAGATGCATACGTTCCCACTCTTTCAATCTCAACTCAACTGTACTTCAACGAAATTACAGTTCCAATTAATACAGCAATGTGAACAAGATGCATATGTTCCCAATCTTTCCATCTCAACTCAACTGTACTTCAACGCAATTACAGTTCCAATTAATACAGCAATGTGAACAAGATGCATACGTTCCCAATCTTTCAATCTCAACTCAACTGTACTTCAACGCAATTACAGTTCCAATTAATACAGCAATGTGAACAAGATACACACGTTCCCAATCTTTCAATCTGAACTCATCTGTACTTCAACGTAACTACAGTTGTTATTAATACAGCAATGTGAACAAGATGCATACGTTCCCAATCTTTCAATCTCAACTCAACTGTACTTCAACGAAATTACAGTTCCAATTAATACAGCAATGTGAACAAGATGCATACGTTCCCAATCTTTCAATCTCAACTCAACTGTACTTCAACGCAATTACAGTTGCTATTAATACAGCAATGTGAACAAGATGCATACGTTCCCAATATTTCAATCTCAACTCAACTGTACTTCAACGCAATTACAGTTGCTATTAATACAGCAATGTGAACAAGATGCATACGTTCCCAATCTTTCAATATCAACTCAACTGTACTTCAACGCAATTACAGTTCCAATCAATACAGCAATGTGAACAAGATACACACGTTCCCAATCTTTCAATCTCAACTCAACTGTACTTCAACGTAACTACAGTTGTTATTAATGCAGCAATGTGAACAAGATGCATAAGTTCCCAATCTTTCAATCTCAACTCAACTGTACTTCAACGCAATTACAGTTCCAATTAATACAGCAATGTGAACAAGATGCACACGTTCCCAATCTTTCAATCTCAACTCAACTGTACTTCAACGCAATTACAGTTCCAATTAATACAGCAATGTGAACAAGATGCATACGTTCCCAATCTTTCAATCTCAACTCAACTGTACTTCAACGCAATTACAGTTCCAATTAATACAGCAATGTGAACAAGATGCACACGTTCCCATTCTTTCAATCTCAACTCAACTGTACTTCAACGCAATTACAGTTCCAATTAATACAGCAATGTGAACAGGATGCATACGTTCCCAATCTTTCAATCTCAACTCAACTGTACTTCAACGCAATTACAGTTCCAATTAATACAGCAATGTGAACAAGATGCACACGTTTCCAATCTTTCAATCTCAACTCAATTGTACTTCAACGCAATTACAGTTGCTATTAATACAGCAATGTGAACAAGATGCATACGTTCCCAATCTTTCAATCTCAACTCAACTGTACTTCAACGCAATTACAGTTCCAATTAATACAGCAATGTGAACAAGATACACACGTTCCCAATCTTTCAATCTCAACTCAACTGTACTTCAACGCAATTACAGTTCCAATTAATACAGCAATGTGAACAAGATGCACACATTCCCAATCTTTCAATCTAAACTCAACTGTACTTCAACGCAATTACAGTCGCTAATAATACAGCAATTCGAACAAGATGCATTCGTTCCAACTTCTTCAATCTCAACTCAACTGTACTTCAGCGCAGCTACAGTTGTTATTGATGATATAGCAACGCAAACAAGATGCATACGTTCTTACTTTTCTAATCTCAAATCAACTGTACTTCAACGCAGCTACAGTTGCTATTGATGGTATAGCAACGCAAACAAGATGCATACGTTCTTACTTGTCTAATCTCAAATCAACTGTACTTCAACGCAGCTACAGTTGCTATTGATGATATAGCAACGCAAACAAGATGCATACGTTCTTACTTTTCTAATCTCAAATGAACTGTACTTCAACGCAGCTACAGTTGCTGTTAATAGAGCAATGCGAACAAGTTGAATTGTTCCCACTCTTTCAATATAAACTCAACTGTACTTCAACTGAATTTAGAGCAATATTGTTTTCCAATACTCTTTCTTTCTGCCATTCCTGTATTAAAACAATGAAAGATAATTTGTTTCTGTGGCCAGCTTACAACTCATCAACATTTGTTTATCACACGATGCAAAGAACATTAGTCTGTGTTTGATAGACACAGAGGAAAAAGCTATTTTATATATTCATATTTATACGCGAAAATATTAACAGTTCTACCCAGTACCGGTGCCTTTAAACTTGTGTGAAGTGTTTTGTCTGTGGGTCCAGCTTTATGGAATCGGCGATGAAATTTCGTCCGAATGCCACCATACAATCCCTCTAGCCTCCACATCACCATAGCAACCTTCGCTGGTATGCTGAAGATCATGCAGATTCAGTTACTTGTAACGACAGAACACAAGTTTAGCTGCTGTTACAAAGCCAATGCACGGACTCCAGCAACAACTACACAGTATATATACAAAATGTGCCTGCAATTCATTACCATATACATCTTACCCCTAAGCGCCCTATTTCTACAAAATCTATACTTAATTTCTGGATATACTGTATTATACCATGCCACACCTCCGATGTCTAGTTACTACATACAAAACACTCAAGAACTATCTTTTTTTTGGCAAGCTGATGAATACTATAGCCATTTCTCACATGTTAGGAATTTTTACTATCAGGGTGTTCATCGACTAGTATCAAGAGGCATTCCCCTATGTCAGCGGATCTCGCCACTAAACGTTCTCCACTGACGTCAACATGTGGTCGTGAAATTTTTACAGAACGAAATAGTAACTAGAGAGCTGCAGAATAGGGCTTACAACCGGTTTAGATTCGACTGCTCTGAGAACATTAGTCGTGTTCGAATTTCAACCGGTTACTCCTAAAGTTTTCCGGGCTAGGTAGAACACCAGGTGCACTTCATCATACATGAAACTGACATTTTCTGAGTATATAAACGGAGTAGCAATTGAAGGAAATTTTCTTTGTCACGTTAAAAAAAATATTTGTTTGATATAGGCTTAGAATTGTTTGGGCACTTTAATACTCTTATCTTCATAACTAATACGTAAATGAACAAATGGACCTAGTAACTACAAAGGAAATGTGTAATGCAGAATATGAAATCTGGTGGGTAAAGAAATGCAAGAATGGAGTAAATTACAATTACTTACTAAATATAAGAGCAAATAAGGACATACATTCTATTGTAACATTTACACTTTAAACTCAAAGTGCATACCTCTAAGACAGTAGACTGGTTGTAAATATTATATTGCCTTTTTAATTACTCTAAGCAGCTGCATTATTGTTTCATTAATCAATTTTTAAGGAGCTAGAGTGTTACTAACAAAATAAAACGTACTCTCAAGTTCTAATGTAAGTTTCACGATTCATGTTGTTGCTTTTGACGATACCCTACTGTAATACTTGGATGAATGAATCAGTCAATGAATCAATGAATCAATCAACTAATGAATCAATAAATGAATGAACCCATCAGTGAATCAATGAATCCATGGATGAATGAATCAGTGAGTCGAGGATGGATCGATGGATGATTGATTGATTTATTGATTGATTACAGTGCGAGGGGAAGAATGATTAATGAAATAGTAGGCCTACAAGATGATAATCACATCCTTGCAAGGGCTCTTGGAACTCTTGCCTTTGCCGTCAACTCACAAAGAGTGAGAAACAACTCGAATATTCGTTAAAACGAACGAAAACGCGAGACGGAAGATCTTTGCTTATTGACTACAGCGCCAGGTGTACAATGGCAATGTATAATTTTTCGTAACCGGTTATGCACGACTTTAGTAGTAACCTTTCTGAATATCTCCAATCCATCTTACTGAAGTTTATACGTCTACATTGTAATCACATTTTCAATGACATCAAATGGAGAGTGTTGGTGAAATGTAATTTTTAATGTTGTAAAAAAAACTAAAGTCTACGTCTCTACTATCCACCACAAATGTTACACCAGTCAACGTCGGGAATCGAAGCGACAGTCCTGAAGTGACAGTGATTTGAATAATTTCGAGGGAAAAATTTTTCCCTCGAAATTATTCAAATCAACTTTACAGTGAGTTATACCTAAAATCTTGAATTGACAGTGATTTATTTAAAAGGCGCATTAACAACCTCTGCTAATTGCGGTTATTCAAGTCGTTTTATGAAGATAAAAATGTGAACAGATTTATGACAGTGCTGTCGGTACAGAATAAATCACAGTTAAGCTGAAACAAGGTGAGTGATATTCGGGAAGCCACCGAATCTATCGGCTAAGGAGCTTGTCTGGCGATCCGGAGTTGCGTTCGGGTGCGGATTCGATCCCTGCTTGGGCTCATAACCTGGTTGAGTTTTTCCGAGGTTTTCCCCAAACGTGAGGCGAGTGTCAGGCAGTATATGGCGAATCCTCGACTTCATCTCGCCAAATATCTCACTATCACCAATCCCATCGGCGTTAAATGACCTAGTAGTTGATAAAGCATCATTAAATAACCAAGTAAATATTATATATACAGGGTGATTCACGAGGATTTACCGCCACTTACGGAGCTTGTTTCCGAAGAAATTCTAAGCAAAAATGTCATATAAACATTTGTCCTAATCTCAATATTTTCAGAATTACACTAATTTGAAGTTGTTAGTAAAATACCTTTCTTCTTTAGTTTTAAGGGTAAAAGAATCGTCCCTCCTCTGGCAAACTAGCGAAAATGAAAAATAAGCGACCCTGCACTTAAGGTCTATATTGCACTATTTATTAGTCAAATATAGACCTTGAGTGCAGGGTCGCTTATTTTTCATTTTCGCTAGTTTGCCAGAGGAGGGACGATATTACAAATAGAGAATGAACTATTCAAAAGACGTATCAATTCTTTAATTGACTAGTGTTGTAAGCTAGATATGTGTTGTTAATTGCTTTGTACAGATTTTGATTTTCAATGTTTAAGTAAAAACTACAAGTATAAAAAAATGTTACAAATCATACGACTTTAGGAACTTGATTCTTTACAGTTTAATTCTACGTCATAATGTACAGTAGTGGCAAAAAACCGGATCGATCCTTGTAGCTGATTTCAGAGCTTTGTTCACTCCAGAGCAAAATAGACTGGTAACTAAGACTTTCGTGGTTCGAATCCTGCCTGGGAAGGAATTTCTTTTTGTTCCTTATTAAAAAATTTATTCTCAATACCGTACTTTTAGATTGCAGCGATATTTTAATACTTAACTTATTATTCCCAGAATATGAATTTTACCAGCTATCGAAAAGTATTAGGAATATATTTGAATAAGAAACAAAAAAAGTTTCCTTCCCAGGCAGGATTCAACCACGAAAGTCTTAGTTACCAGTCTATCGTGCTCTGGAATGAACAAAGCTCTGAAATCAGCTACACGGGTCGGTCCGGTTTTTTTTTTTTTGCCACTACTGTACAGTCTTAAAGAATTTACAAGAGTGGCGTGATCTGTAACAATTGTTGTGATAAATATGTAATGAAAAATGCAATTTTGTAGTTAAAAATCGAAAAAAAAAATTCTGTACGAAGCAACTATGGAATTCACAACAGATTTTTTGCTTCAGAATAGACTGTAGCTAATTAAAGAAATGATAGCCTACTCCTGAATAATTCATTCTTTATCTGCAATATATTTTTTTACCTTTAAAACTAAAGAATAATGGTATTTTATAAGCTACTTCAAATTAGCGTAACTCTGAAAATATTGAGATTAGGAGAAATGTTTACAGTATATGGCATTTTTTGTTCAAAATCTCTCAGAAATAAGCTCCGTAAGTGACAGTAAATCCTATATATGAGAATGCCAGCAACATTAATAAGCGATATGCCCTAGAGCAGTGGTTCGAAACTGGGGGTCGTGTAAAGAGCTGAGGGGGATCATAGTCAGGTGGATTCATGTCCGGGCTGTGGGCTGGCTGAAGGAGTGCTTCCCACTTGCAATCGGTCGTACGGCATTCACTGACTCGGCGATTTGCGGTCTTGCATTATCGCAGAGAAGCAGCACACCGGATTCCAACAGCTGTTGTCGGTTCTGGCGAACTTTTGAGTGCAGTTTCCTACGGGCTATACCTACATATGTCATCGTCTGTCTTCTTCCAAAACATTGCCGACAATTACCTCTATAGTGAAGTCCGGTGATGATTTCAGTCTTCCAGTGCGCTGGTTGTCTTCTGTAGCAATATGACCTTCATAGACACTTCGAGACCATCGGGAAATGGTACTGCGGTCTACTATAGAGTCACCACACACTTCTCTCGAAGTAATTCATAAATTTCCGGTGGCGCACGTCCACGTAAAGTTTCTATTTCAATTAATGATCTTTGATCTCAGACAAACAGTGACTGATTTTTATCGTCCATTTCAGTCGCTTGTACTCAAAAAAGTTTTCAAGCAATTTAATTTAACTTGCACAGAATCGTTCGGAATAACTTTCCCTATTATCGCAATAAATACTGATCACACACATCCACGGATATGGGAGCGCATGCGCAGTGAGCATTACTTCTGTAATTGCCCTTGTAGTTGAATCACCATCTCAATAAAGGCCGTATTCATAAACGAGACTGGATGAAGACTTCCCAAAGTCGACTTTCGTAGTAAAGTTTAACTTTGTTAAAAGTCCTATTCATAGACAATACTTCTGAGACTTTGACTTTGGTAAGTCGAGATTTGACGATCTTGTTCTAATGTTTGTAATCACAATCACTGCCTTCTAAACTAATTACAATAACACATAGTTGAAATAGAGTAGGCATTGCCACAATCAAAGCCATCTTTTGAGTCACAAATCAATGAAACAATATTGAACATTGGTACACGTTAAGCGATTGTAGATGTTCTTGAAGCTTTACATAAGAATAATATTATTCGAGGGCTTAGTGTGGAACTAACGTAAGTACAAAAATTGACATTTTTAGGTCTTTACACTAATCGATAATAATTGTACTTGGTCACAAACAACCCCGGGCCATAAGCTTGAAACGGTGGAACCAAAAAGGTGTACTAGTATGGCCGTCAAATTACCCATAGTTCATCTCTTTTTCCGGTGTGTGTATCAGCTGTTTTGTTTATATTATCACGATTACAAATTGTTTCGTGTTGTTGTGAATATTTCAAAAGTGTAGTCAAGTTCAGCAGGTGTTATTTTTTATAAATAACCTAATATTATGTTCGGATCAACTGTAGAATATGGCAGTTGATATGTCCCCCTATGCTTTAACATATGAAGGAATGCCAACATCCTTCTTGATATAAGAATGTGGAAATGAAGTGTTCACTCCATGTCACAACCATAACACTTTTAATAAATATAAAGTGAAATATACATTGGTATAATACTCCTGTTACTTCTACATCCATTCTAATCCGTTTACGTATGACCGAAACCGATAGTAGCAATTTAATATTTGGCGATTGGCTGTATTTCGCGGTGGATTATGGGGCGTAAAAGGTGTAGTTTGACGTCATATCCGTCGCACAGATTTCAAGCATATTTGGCTGGAGTACTCCCTCCTTTCTTTTTATCCTCTCAGATCACAAAAATCGTAACTCAATTCCGAACAGTCTTGTATATAACACAATTCGCAACTACAAAACATGATGTTAGAGTTCATCTGAAATAGTATTGCCTGTTAAGAATTTTCTTATGAATAAAACATCGATTGTAGTTACGTTATTTCTACATGAAGCTCTCAAATTGTTTCATTATAAAATAATTTTATTATGAATATGTGGAAGATAAGAAGATGCAACCAAGGACAGACTATGAAAGAGACATTATTATTCTGCTGACAGTGGTAAAGTTATTTCTTGCATGTCTATAGAAACTACTTAAAAATTATTTGAAATCAGTATGCAGAAAACATTATTATGACGATCCAATGATTATAAATTAACTACATATGCAACTGTAGCCTATAACCTATCCTCCATAGAATTAAAAAGTCAGAAGCAATATTAAGGTATCAATCCTTACCTATAGCGTAAGATCGCGTTGAAATAAGTTCTATTATTGGTGGAACAGATAATCCTCTTTGATTTATTGTTAATCAATAAATGTTGAAACATGACTAGGATATCTAATACGGTCTGTTTATCAAATCTGTAGCTTGATTTGAATTTATAATCTATAATAATACGCTACGGAACATGAGCAGCTCTAATATATAATATACTGCATATTATCAATATTATCGCCAAAATTTAAAAATTTTCCAAATATCAGCCATTTTTCTTATGTCCTCGAACGAAAGTCAAAGTCAAAGTCTAGATTTTCGGCGACTTCGAAGTAAAGTCACGATTGAAGTTTACTTTCGTCAAAGTGTCGACTGTGAATAGGAAAATGGTGACTTTGGTCCAAAGTCTCGTCTATGAATACGACCCTAAGATAATATAAAGCATGGCAGTTTTCATATCGGTTATTCTCTAAAATCAGATCAATTATAGTAGTAGTAGTGGTAGTATTTATTTATTTAACCTGGTAGAGATAAGGCCGTCAGGCCTTCTCTGCCCCTCTACCAGGGGATTACAACTATAATATGAACAATAAAATTACAATTAACATTAAATTTACAATTACAATTGCAATAAAAATTAAAGTACGACAAGATTACCTGATTAATGAAAGCTAGACATTTTATCATAGAAGTTAAGAACAAAGAATATTTTTGTATTTACTGAAATACAAATTAAACCTACAATAACAAAAATCTATAATGATGAAGTTACCGGATATTGAAATATTTTGTGATAGATTAAGAGACCTATTTACAAGAAACCATGTCTGAACGAGTCTCAATTACTGACCAAGTGCCTAGTAAGTTTGCGTTTGAATTCGCCAGTCCCTGATGCTAGCAGGTAACGAATTCCAGAGTCTTGGCAGGGCTATTGTGAAAGAGGATGAGTATGAGGAGGTGCGATGGGATGGTATTGTTAATATTGTTTCATGGCGAGAGCGTGTGTTCAGATTGTGGTGAGAAGAAAGGTAAGTGAAGGGAGACGACAGGTACGAAGGAATAGAAGAGTTCAAGATTTCGAAGAGAAGGAGAAACTAAAGAAACTAAAGTCCAAATACAATATGAATGAAGTTATAGATAAGGCTAGCTAATTTTTTGTCTTCATTTATTACTTTCTTCCTGCCAAACATGATCTACGTCAAATCCAGTGTCAGGTCATATTTGAAGAGTAAATTTACATGCAAAACCTCTCTGCAATGCAGTTTGATACTATGACATCGGCTATGATCTATCAGTCAACTTCTGATTGATCTGATGTTACCTGCAACATCTCGACTCGCTAATGATGGACATAATTCTGTGACATTGCTGCCGTTTTAAAAGTGTCGTGTTGTACTGCTCTGCAGTTCGCTGTCATCTTTAACAGATAAATAAAATGTCACTTCCATGATGCCCCATTCGTTCTTGCACAAATGTTACAAGTCAGATGCAGAAATGTGGTATTCCGACATGAATGTGCGCTTGATTGAGATCAATAAGCTTGTTTCTACTTTCTTCAATATTGAAACGAACTCAAACTGAGCAGTAGAGTTTTGAATACCCGTGCATAGTAATAATATAAGACTGTCAAAACGGGATTATTTGCCAATAACGAAGCTATCCATTCAACGTCCAGTCAGCTGTTGATGTTTTATCAAATACAACACATTTTGATTTTATGCAGGTCTTGTGAAATTTTTTATGATGACCAAGTGGCGGTGGCATATAATTTTCTCCGAAAACGTCGATTTACATGCCATTATTATTTTCAAGTTATTCAAAGATTGAAATATTTTATCAATATTTCTAAGCAATAATAATAATAATAATAATAATAATAATAATCGTCATCATCATCATCATCATCATCATCATAGGTCTGGACCTCTGTAGTCCTTTGCGTTGGTTATCGGAAGAAAAATCAAGAAATAAACGTGCGAATTCAAAATGAGGCAGTAGAGAAAATGTGTAACTACAAATACTTAGGGCAGGCATGCCAAACTCAATTGAAGGGGAAAGTATGATGTCAACATCACTCCGAAACTCTTAGACACGATTGACGTCCATGCATCGCTCTGAATTTAATTATTTTATTCACTTTTTGAGAACAACTTGGGTTACATGTCCAACATTACAATTCAAACACTTGTGCAACCTTTCAAGTAAGTTATGTTTTACTCTCTTCAATATCTCACAAACAATGACTGTTATTTCCTCTCGTATCCTTAAAGCTCTTCTGTTGTTAGTTGGTTATTTAATGAAGCTGTTTCAAGTATTAGGTTATTTAGCATCATGGAACTGGTGACACTGAGATGGTATTTGGAGTGATGAGGCCGAGGATAAGTTACAGATTTATTCTATAGTATGCGGACGATTCTGGAAGACTTTGGACTTTAATACACTCAAGTCCGGAGGTCTTTCTGGCCATGTGATGTCCCAAAATCTTGAAATAACTGGACCAGGGAACATAGTTCTAAGGGTAGTCAAGATTTCTTTTGCGACCACCTTATTGAAAGAGAGAATTATTATTAATCTCAAACCTGCACAGTTCTTCTAAGGGTCGATTTCTAAAACGAGGTCTAGACCACGGCCATGTCTTTAAACCGCGTTTGGATTTATAAAATGAGATATTTTTCATTTTTCTGAGCCATGGCTCGAAACCATGGTCTGAAGCAGAGACCACGGCTGGGGTAGGTTTAAACCCATGGCTTTATGTATACAATATGGGGATAGTAAATCAGCTGGATGATTATCAAGGGAAAATTTGTGTCTACGAGTATTAGAGCGATGAGAGACAAGAATAATCCTTTGTAACTATATAACGACGATAATTTCAGGCGAATATTTCGATTTCCGAAGGAATCAATGCAAAATTTAGCAAGAACGCTAAATAATAATCTGCAACGAAGTGCAAGAGGCGGCGGGTTGACAATTTTTTTTACACCTTCTTGTTGCTTTGAGGGAAGTAAGCTATAATATTTTATATTAATTATACCTTTACGCCTATAATTTAATTCTTAGTCTTTACAGTAGTTTTGAACATTTTATTTAATACTCTCAAATGATGTGGGCCTACAAGAATATGAAGCAAACGTGATTTTGTTTTCTTATTTTAAATTTTATGCTACTAGGGCTTTCCACGTAGTATTATATGTCAAAATATATTCATACTATATTTTAGTTTCAATTAAAATATTAATTCAGTTAATATATAGGTTATTCATTTCTTAGAACCGGATTTTCAGTTAGTTAATGTTGGTAGTAGTTATGAACAAATGATAAACTACTACAACATAAACGCTCGACTTGTGATAATTATTTGGGCAATATCATTCGGGTACTTAAAAATCCGTTCCCTATTAAATACTAAGCAATGTTAGTATTTTAAACGCAAATATATTCTGTAAATTAGTAAATATAACAACACCTTAGCTGAGAAAAAAATTATGTAACTTACTGCAATTCAATAAAAATATTAATCCCGATGTTTATTTCTTTCTAATATCGACTTTTTACAGGAATAAAAATCGATTCTAAGCTGCGTTGCCATATATAAAACCCACGAACCTCGGTTTCTTCTCAAGGATTCAGAACTCGATCGCGGTTTAAAAGTCGAGATTTGGAACCACGATTTCGTACGTGTTTTAGAAATCGACCCTAAGAGTCGTTCTCGGAATATTCAACGCCAAAAACTGTCTCACTGCTGAGCGAGTCGATCTTCTCGTGATATTAGTTCACATTCGTTCACACTGAATACTGCCACAAAATGATGAATTAACTATGCTATGAAGACGAAAATTGCTAACCCATTTTAAAATTATGTTTGGGTATTCCACCATGTTATGAAATATCTTCGTGTTTGTACAACACTCCCGATTTTAAAATAAGTCTTCACAAAAAATGTCCGTTGATTTACTCAATAATGTATCGTAGTTCATCAAATTGCACAACACAAAAATTAATTCGTAACAATATATTCGTAAATTCTTGTGTTCTTATTCCACACCCCAAAAAAATTCATCACTACCCAGTGGCTAAACTTGTATAATTATTTGAATTTTATAAAATCCATTAGGTACTTTGAATCTCATTTTCAGTTCATAGTAACCCTGTTTCTAATTTGACTCCTCCTGAAGTTTCCATTGACTATTACACTCTTACTACGTCATACTACTTTTGACCAATAAAACGGTACGAAAGGACGTATTTCAACCAATCATGGCTGCTTATCGCACAATTTTATCGCGTCCCTAGCATTTGTTTAATTTTATCGCGTCCCTAGCATTTGTTTAATTTTATCCCGTCCCTAGCATTTGTTTCTTTGTTTGCCAACATTTGAAACTGCGCTGGTCTGGACATAAAAAAAAAATATATATACATATATAAAATTACAAACCACTCCAGTCGATGCACAACAGTTTCAAATATGACTCGCATTGGCATTCAAGAACAAGAATTAATAAAAATCACTGATCATACCTATGCATCTTATGAAATCCGATTTGCAAATAAATGAAGAGCACCATTTGGAAATCCTGAATAAGTTGAATACACCATGTAGGCCTAAATCAACGAGTTCCACTTCTATTACGCACACGTCCAATATAACATCAATTGAACCACTAACCACATTCAAATTTGAAAATTGTACATTCAATAATTATTCCTGAATAAGTTGAATACACCATGTAGGCCTAAATCAACGAGATCACTTCTATTACGCACACATCCAATATAACATCAATTGAACCACTAACCACATTCAAATTTGAAAATTGTACATTCAATAATTATTCCTGAATAACTTGAATACACCATGTAGGCCTAAATCAACGAGTTCACTTCTATTACGCACACGTCCAATATAACATCAATTGAACCACCAACCACATTCAAATTTGAAAATTGTACATTCAATAATTATTCCTTTTAAAATTATTCATGTTTATTTTTTATGTCATCGTCGTTAATTAAAACTTTTCTAACACTTGTGTATATTAGTTAGGTTGTGTTATAGCTTCTGCTATATGATATTATGGATAGTCACGTATCAGAGATTGTTTAATATTAAGATTTATTGAAAATCATCTGTCAAGTGACGTTGATTACTGGGATTCAGATAATTGAAGTGGAATGTTGCATTTTAATAAAAATGAAACTGAATCAACAAAGCCTTCTTGACTAGTAACATTGCCATCGTGTATAATAGATCGAGAACTTCTCGACGAGAAGGCATTGCTCACTACTGCCATCTGGCATTTATCTAGCGTAATATTTGTAATGTTGAGATGGCACAATAATACATTTGAAGACAGTTGTATTTTCGTAAGTCAATTAAAATTTTATTGCATTGAAGTACTTCGTTACTTCTAATCTTTATATACTTTCTTCAATCGTGTAATAGTCAATTAAATCCCACTCGAGTTTTGATTTTCTCTAGATAAATCAAAACGTCTAGTGAGATTACTGTTGATAAAACTATATTTCTGTTGAATAGCCTATAGGCTACTATGCTTCATTCTGTTACTATCTTCAAATTCTTAGAATTTATGCTGTTATTAAATATTTCACTGTAATTACTTCTATTGGAGTGTAGGCTTTCACGGCCGGCGTCAATAGTAGAAAAGTTTTCCGGGCTATGAGGCCGTGGTCTGTTGGTTGTGAGACCAAACGTTTCGTTCACTGCTGCGGTGAACATCTTCAGTGGTGTCTATTGCTGGTGCGGCTGGTTCTACTGCGTGTGCCGATTACAGTCTGCGCTGGCTGCATCGTTGTATATATAGTGCGTTAGGCCTATCTAGACAAGTAGAACTATCATTGAAATTGTTGTGAAAGACCTGTTGTGGAATTCAAGTTGAAACATAGTTAAACCATGATGCGCCTTCGCTAATATACTTCCGCTTTAGTCGTGACATGCGTTACACACCCTGCCACTAATTTCACAGATATAACTGATAAACTATCTCAGCATGCATTCAGAAGCCATCATGACTGTCATTATCTGGAGGAAGCTGTTTTCATAATACGCCTCATTTTTCAGTTTGTGTGACAAATGCAACATGAATTATCTCACAGATCAAACCACACCCCGCCTAGTATCGTGCTGGCATATAGTTGATAACCACGCGACTCAATTTGCAGAATGGGGATTTTCACTCATGTTCATCAAGGCATTCTTAACTATTCATCTGTGATCATAACTATCTTCTTACGAATATTAAATGATTTTCTACTCATTCAGTGCATTCAAAATCTTAAATAATGCGACTAAGCTGAGAGGATGTAATGATAAAATTATTTACTATAACTGAATGCTACTTTTACTCAACGGCGGCGTAGCTCAGGCGGCAGGCGCGTTTGCCTGCTGATCTGGAGCTGTTCTCGGGAATGACTTTCATTCCCGTTTTTGCTGATTACATAGTGATTTAAGGTGACATGTATTTATCTAGCCTGACGAGTTACTTCCTTGGTTTGAATTGTAAATTGTTTAAAAATAGCGTGTAAGAGGGCCTTAGACTAGAAATGTTTAGTTTAAATGTAGTTCTGTTTATAAGTGTGCATAAGGGTGTAATTATTTTACTTATTTGAACTGTTGTATCAGTGAAGCGTGGTGAGTCAGTGAAGTTATGGTTTTACAGTGCAGTGAACAGTTCCGATCAGTGATAATTTATAGCGTCAATGAAATGTGTTCTATAGTGTCAGTGAAATGTGTTATAGTGTGTCAGTGAAATGTGTTACAGAGTGTCAGTGAAATGTGTGCTAAAGTGTCAGTGAAATACGTCATAGTGCCACTACAGGGAATGAGATGAGAGTAAAGTGAAAGACTATTGAAACTTATGTAGGAGCTATACATAATTATGTAGGTTGTATTGTAAAATTAGGTATTTTATTTATGTTTTATTATTATTGTGTTAAATTGTATTGTGTATTCTTATTGTATTGTGTATAAAATTGTATATGTATTGTAAAATTGTATCAATTTTATTGTGTATTGCTTATCATTTTATTGTGTATTGTTTATAATGTATATACCACTGTCACCGGGTGCTTGCCCACTTGCAGTGTAAATAAATACATACATAGTTGGGTTTTCCGGGGTTTTCCCGACCATAAGGTGAATGCCAGGTAATCTATGGCGAATCCTCGGTCTCATCTTGTTAAATACCATCTCGACATCATCAATTCCATCGACGTTAAATAACTTAATAGCAGATACATTATAGTTTTGTACACTTTGCGCTAGTATATATTAATATAAAGTAAAATCCAAAAATTAATTTATACATAACTTATCCTGAATAAATTTTGCGTTGGAATTTGGTGTACTGATTAGAGAGTAGTCTACTTCCATAGTTAGGATCAGCTTACTTAATATCCTAAGAGTGAAACCTAACCATTTCCACCCCCCCCCCCCCATTATTACATTATGCTAGTAGATTATGGTGATTTTCTAGTTTGCATGTTGAATTTTCTTTTGCCAAACTCGTTTCGAGTTTCGATAGTGCAAATTCTGAATATTCATATTGTTCCAGGTTCCTGAGCAGATTATTGGAAGCTAGTGAAATTTGAACATACTAATAATTAATTAATATCAGTATTAATATTATTACGTAATAGTTATTTTGTGTATTCCGTTGCGCTGTGGTCACAATTTAAGACTATAGTCAGGCAAATGTAAATGAATATAACATACCTGGTATGATACATGCACTAGGGTAATCGATAGAAATACCATTTAACATTTTAATGAATTCCTTTCGTGTTTAGATTTGTATTACAATAATATCAAAAGGGGAAATAACATGGCAGTGACTTCTTCCAAGAAAGAAAGCGTGTGTCATTCAGAGTACGCTTCAGGAATCTATAGTTCATAATGTGCATAATGAACTGAAGAAAGAAGATAATGAAGAAGGAATTATGCGCACGGAGACAGCAATTATAAATAGAATAGCAAAATTATTAGGAGTAGGCCTAACTTAAGTATTCTTAAACATACATTTCAACGTGGCATTCGGTTTTCGGAGTTAGTACTAATTATTTCACGTGATCAAACAAAATACATATTTAGGTTATGTCTCGTTAATCGTAAACTGTTTAGTCAAAGCAATCAATTTCATGTTGTCAGACAAAATACATTTTTAGGTTAGATCTCGTGAATCGTAAACTGATTAGCCAAAGCAATCAATTTCATGTTGTCAGACAAAATACATTTTTAGGTTAGATCTCGTGAATCGTAAACTGTTTAGCCAAAGCAATAAATTTCATGTTGTCAGACAAAATACATTTTTAGGTTAGATCTCGTGAATCGTAAATTGTTTAGTCAAATCAATGCATTTCATGTTGTCAGATATAATACATTTTTAGGTTAGATCTCGTGAATCGTAAATTGTTTAGTCAAAGCAATAAATTTCATGTTGTCAGACAAAATATATTTTTAGGTTAGATCTCGTGAATCGTAAATTGTTTAGTCAAAACAATGAATTTCATGTTGACAGACAAAATACATTTTTAGGTTAGATCTCGTGAATCGTAAATTGTTTAGTCAAAGCAATCAATTTCATGTTGTCAGACAAAATACAGTTCTAGGTTAGATCTCGCGAATCGTAAACTGTTTAGCCAAAGCAATAAATTTCATGTTGTCAGACAAAATACATTTTTAGGTTAGATCTCGTGAATCGTAAACTGTTTAGCCAAAGCAATAAATTTCATGTTGTCAGACAAAATACATTTTTAAGTTAGATCTCGTGAATCGTAAAATGTTTAGTCAAAGCAATAAATTTCATGCTGCCAGACAAAATACATTTTTAGGTTAGATCTCGTGAATCGTAAATTGTTTTTGAATTTCATGTTGTCAGACAAAATACATTTTAATATTAGATCATACTAATGTACTAATTACCATCATAATGTGCGAGAGGTCTAGGAGGAAAAAATACTCTTTCACAAATTATTGAATCATTTAGAAAACACCTCTCAACATAAAGATGAGCTGTGGTAAACAAGTAGACTAAATAAGCAAGACATCGTTATTATTAATACTACGTAGGCTATATTATTATTATTATTATTATTATTATTATTAATTATTATTACTTACTTACTGGCTTTTAAGGAACCCGGAGGTTCATTGCCGCCCTCACATAAGCCCGCCATTGGTCCCTATCCTGAGCAAGATTAATCCATTCTCTATCATCATATCCCACCTCCCTCAAATACATTTTAATATTATCTTCCCATCTACGTCTCGGCCTCCCTAAAGGTCTTTTTCCCTCCGGCCTCCCAACTAACACTCTATATGCATATCTGGATTCGCCCATACGTGCTACATGCCCTGCCCATCTCAAACGTCTGGATTTAATGTTCCTAATTATATCAGGTGAAGTATACAATGCGTGCAGTTCTAAGTTGTGTAATTTTCTCCATACTCCTGTCACTTCATCCCTCTTAGCCCCAAATATTTTCCTAAGAAATTTATTCTCAAACACCCTTAACCTCTGTTCCTCTCTCAAAGTGAGAGTCCAAGTTTCACAACCATAAAGAACAACCGGTAATATAGGCCTAACTGTTTTATAAATTCTAACTTACAGATTTTTTGACAGCAGACTAGATGATAAAAGCTTCTCAACCGAATAATAACACGCATTTCCCATATTTATTCTGTGTTTAATTTCCTCCCGAGTATCATTTATATTTGTTACTGTTGCTCCAAGATATTTGAACTTCTCCACCTCTTCAAAAGATAAATTTCCAATTTTTATATTTCCATTTCGTACAATATTCTCGTCACGAGACATAATCATACACTACTATGATCATTAATTATTATTATTACGATTATTAATTATTATTATTATTATTATTATTATTATTATTATTATAGGATTGATGCTATTCATAGCTCATTTCACTCAGTTTATGAGACACGCGTAATAAATTTTATAGTAAATTGTATTTATTTACTCTAATTCCTACATAGACGTTAAATGTAGTCATAGGGATTTCCTCAAATCTCATTTCACATTTTTTAGGGCCATGTCCTCAGTTGAGGGGAGGTAGTGTTTGTAGAATGAGAGGGGCAAACCGGCATACCCCGAAGAAAACACTCTGCAATGCCTGGCTTGTCTACAACAAATTTTTTCACGACCAGACCGAAGATCGAAGCCGGGCCGTCTGATGTCAGACCAGCGCTCTAGCACTTAGGCATAGATGCGGCTGACATATTAGAGAACAAATATGACAAATTTTAGGTGATAATTTGCAGGCAGATGAGACATCGATACATTCAACAGCAGTTTGTAATTGGGTGTACAAGTTTCGCCAAGAAATCAGTAGCCAGTTCGACACAATCTCATCAAATCATTATAACATACAGTTCGTTGCTGTGTACTCGACTCTTGTTCCCAGACTTGTTGGCGTGACGTCACACGAGGAGAGGGGGAGCTTGTAATTTGATTAAACCACTTGGAATTCCATGATAGAATCGGGGGTGTAACGGGTTACAGAGTAGGGGGATGGAAGGGGGTTACAGGGAGGGTAATTACCCTAATAATTGATTCTATTGCTATAGTTAGAAGCATTGACAACGTATACACAATGGGCACGAGAGGTTAGAGGAGGGGGGGGAGGTTTCAAGTGGAACGTTTGCGTACAGCAAATAGCAATACAGCAACTCGCAATCAGGTCAATAAATTCTGAGCCAGAACCTGCTAACAATGGCGATGTATGCAATATTGACCTGGAGCGTGAAGCGACTTACTTGTGAGCCGACTCAAATTGATGGTCAGTGTTTTGTCGTACCATTATTTTCTCATGGGGAGCTCCGAATTGTGTTCGGGCCGGATGGTATCATTACGATCTCTCGCTTCCTAATGTGCAAGATAATCGAGACGCTGCGCCAAGGTTTTTAGCGCAAAATAATAGTCGTAAAGAAGAAAAAAGCACCCATACGTGTACCGATAAAAATTCACCTCTCCATGTATCATAGAGCAAGCACAGCTCGCAATGTTGCGTTATTTCTTTCATGCACAAGAATTCAATTACACAAAGGTCGGCAGTAAGCCCATATTTATTTGCTTATTCACTTATTACTTTTTGGTTTCAGTAGGCCTATAGGCCTAAGTAGAGTGGATCGGGGGAAGATGCCTGACTTTTTCTTTGATTGAAAATTTAAGATACTGTTCATTTAGTTTTGAATTTCATATTGAAATATCAAAGTCTGGAAGGTATTTTTATTTATTTATTTATTTTATTTAAATTTAAATACAGAATAAAGAATATAATTACAAAACAAACAAGAGAAATAGAAATAAAATAATACAAGCAATATAAAAAGAAGATACAGTAGTATTAAAATTTGAGACCGAATGAGCAGCGCTCGTGCTCGGTCGCAGTTCAGATATAATATTAAAATAAAAAATAATAATAATAAAAATAAATAAGTAAAATAAAATAGGAACTAAAATATAATTACAGCGGCAATGGAATTATATAATATAATATTAACACTAAAGAATAATATCGCACGTGAAAACTAGGACTAATATATTTCAAAATTATAGAATACAAATATAATACAGGTTGATTAATTCATACACACAGGCTATAAATTTATTTAATCAAATTGAAGATATTAACACGTTTCTAATTTTCTTGTTATATGTTAGTGGGTTACATGTTAGAAGTTCTGGGTGTAATTTAGTTAAAGCATTGTACAACCGAGGGCCAAAACTTATGCTATGCTTTAGACCAGCAGATGTGAGACATTTAGGTTCTACTAATGTTGAATTAATATTTCGTCTTGTGTCATAATTGTGTGTCTGTAATACAAACTTATTACGATTTTTATGATAAAATTTTAACAGCGTATACTTATAAATTTGTTCAATATTAAATATATTAAATTCAGAATAAATTAATTTAGTTGGATAATCGAAACGTTTCTTCAAACAAATTTTAATTATTCGTTTTTGTAGTAAATTTAACGGATTAAGATTAATAAACTATATTTTTTGTACAAAACAGAAAACATTAATTACCTTGTTTATAGATACAGGTTTTCTTCTTGCCTGCACTGTAGGCATCTTTCCCCGATAGTCGGATAAGATGGCAAATGCAATTAGCACATTTGCTGATAGGCCTATATGTATTTTACCTGAACTTGGTTTGATACATATATATAACAAAATTGACTTAATCCAAAGCTCATGAACACTTTTTCACTCGTTTATCACTACTTAGCATCACAGTCATTGCACATATTTTATTGACGTGTGCAAGACTCGTGAAATCATCAGTCTTTTTTTAGGCGGCGTTGAAGGGTACGGTAAGGAACCCCGTATGCTTGCGATGCTCTAAAACAGTTCATACCCTCTGTTATAACATGTTCCATCGCAAGTTGAAGACTGTCCTCAATCCACTGACTTTTATCGAAGGATTTTACGTAAAGTTTACACATTCCCTGAAATAAAACAAAAAAATAAAACTCTTACAACAAGTTGCCATCTTACCCCGAAAAAAAGTGATCATCTTCCCCAAGTATCGGCGTAAGATGCCTAGTGCTGTGACGCAACCTAAGATGGCGGAACAAGGTCTTTGGTTGTTAACAATACAAACTTTAGAACCTTTACTACAATATCCATTACAAAGGTTTGACAGTTTTTACGAATTCAAGGATGTAACTTATTAATATTTTAACATACATTTGCAATTATTTTATAGCAGGAAAATGAACATTTTTCTTGCTTTTCTTCTTCTCACAACAAGAACACGTGGCAAAATGAGTTAGCTTCCCTCTACAGACATTCAACTGTCTCAGTGATCATGAAGACATGCGCGTGGCGTTCTCTATTGCAAGAATGTGACACTACAAAGAAATAAGCATCTTCCCCCCATAGTCATCTTCCCCGATTCACTCTACGCTTTTACATTTGAAATTTCTTTCTTCCCATTACATATTTATTTTAAATTTTTCTATCTATCTAATTACTTGTAAATGTATCCATTTTATTATTTGTAAGTTTTTTTCACAGGCTTAATTAATTCTCATTTTTTTAACGTTGAACAACGAGCCTGCACTAGAAAATATGTACTTACTTACTGGCTTTTAAGGAACCCGGAGGTTCATTGCCGCCCTCACATAAGCCCGCCATTGGTCCCTATCCTGAGCAAGATTAATCCAGTCTCTACCATCATATCCCACCTCCCTCAAATCCATTTTAATATTATCCTCCCATCTACGTCTCGGTCTCCCCAAAGGTCTTTTCCCCTCTGGCCTCCCAACTAACACTCTATATGCATTTCTGGATTCCCCCTTACGTGCTACATGCCCTGCCCATCTCAAACGTCTGGATTTAATGTTCCTAATTATGTCAGGTGAAGGACGCAATGTGTGCAGCTCTGCGTTGTGTAACTTTCTCCATTCTCCTGTAACTTCATCCCTCTTAGCCCGAAATATTTTCCTAAGAACCTTATTCTCAAAAACCCTCAATCTCTGTTCCTCTCTCAAAGTGAGAGTCAAAGTTTCACAGCTATACAGAACAACCGGTAATATAATTGTTTTATAAATAATTCTGACTTTCAGATTTTTTTTACAGCAGACTAGATGACAAAAGCTTCTCAACCGAATAATAACAGGCATTTCCCATATTTATTCTGTGTTTAATTTCCTCCCGAGTGCCATTTATATTTGTTACTGTTGCTCCAAGATATTTGAATTTTTCCACCTCTTCGAAGGATAAATCTCCAACTTTTATAGTTCCATTTCCTACAATATTCTGATCACGCGAAATAATCATATACTTAGTCTTTTAGGGATTTACTTCCAACCCTATCTCTTTACTTGCTTTACTGGCTAACAACCCATCACCGTAAAAAAAAGTTGTTACGAAACTTAACAATAAGAAAATATGTAACATTGTTAAATGCTAATAACTCATTAACTATACAGGGCGTTTAAAATGATTGAAAAAAATTTAAGAATGAGATGTGAAAACGAAGATAAGCAAAAAAGTTCCAATAAACATGGGTTCGCAAATTAACCATTTACGAAATAATGAACGCCCTATCTTTGTGCTAGTTGTTGCCTGCTGAATACTAAGTACTAATTCCAACAAAGTAGTGACAATTTTATTTAATGTGTGAATCACCAGATAGTAAAATTAATAATTTTAGCTTCAACGCCGCAGAAATGCTATTAAACAGATTACGCAAAAGGAACTTTTTTGTTTGAACAACAGTAAAGTTTGTGGATAAACGAGGTACAGTACAGTATGCAACATGTTAACTGAAGAGTTTTACAGCAGTTGTTCAAAATGCTGGCCATGTACTTGAATGCATCTGTCTAGTCTTCTCCGCAAAGATCCCAGAATGCGCTCGAGCAATCCAGAGTAATTCTTTATTTACTGGAAGGCATCTACAATCTGATGCTACAATTCTTCAGGTGTGGTGATGTCTGTTGTGTAAACTACGCTTTTTTAATAACCTCATATACAAATATCCAAAGTATTTATATCCGATGATCCTGGAAATGTCCTCCTCTACCTATCCACCGTTGACAATATCGGTTATTTAGATAATATCGTCTCACATTTAGAAGGGAATGTGATGGGGGGAAAGTGTGTCATACGTACGAAGCAAGATTGTTATATCTAGGCGCTCGGTTCACTTACGGCCCCAACCAGCAAAAAAAAAAAGGTATTATCTCGTAAACGGTTAATTTTCGGATCCATATTTACTGGAACTTTTTTGCTTCTCTTCGTTTTTACTTCTAACCCCCAAAATTTTTACCATCACTTTTGAAACACTCTGTATAAGGTAGACAATGAAAACTTATATACAAATTAAAGAGTAAATATAGAGTTCTCATCTATATAATTTATTTTATTCCATAATGAATATTTTGCATATCGTCACATAATTACTAAAACATGCAATCAATTTCGCTCACTCCTCATCTTTATTCTTTTGTCACGCTTAAAGTACCGTACAAGAGTTGGATCTATACTCACGAGATTTTCAAATCTGTATTCACAAATTCCATCGACTCTAAATAACTCAATACAGTAGTTGATGAATTTTGTTAAATAACGGAAGAAAGAAATCGTTTCTTGGTTTATAGGCATGTCGATCGAGTAGCTCGCTTTAAAAATGTCTCTTGTCCACCTGATAACGAATATGAGATTCCTGTGTCACTGCATTCTTCAAATGAAACCCTACATATAACAGTCATGTTCTGGCTTCAGAACCCCCTCTAAAGAACTAAAATCTGAGTTAAAAATGACTATTGGAATCAAACTGACTCTTATCCACAACAAAATTGCGACAAAATATTAGTTCCAACTTTGCAATCAAAGAGTCTCATGCTCCCATTTGATTCTAAAAGCACCCAGCCTCTTTGGTTTCATAATGTCTCTTGCCTAGTTGGTAGCCTAAGAAATTTTAATCCTAAAAACGTTTTTCGTGATTTTCCACAAAGTTATGGGAACGGACAAGGGTCGTTTTGAAAATAAGCTTTCCAATTAACTAATTAATTTACTTATTTATTGACATCAATTATTAATACTTATTTATTTGTTTATTAATATTTATTTATTTACTTATATTTATTTGTTTGTTTATGTATTTATTTATTTTTTATTAATATTTACTTACTTATTTATTTATTGAATTTTATTTATTTGTTTATTTATTTATTTTTATTTTCTGTTTACTTATTTATTTCTTTATAAGATCTATTAAAGATGATACATTACAGTTATATGAACACTAATAATTTGTTTATATTTTTTATTTTTATTTATTTATTTATTTATTTTTATTTATTTTTTAAATTATTTTGATTTATTTATTTACTTATTTACTTACTTCTAGTCGTTTATTTATTTATTTTTTATTTACTTTTATATATTTATTTCTTTATTTTTCATTTATTTATTTTTATTTACTTATTTATATTTATTTTCATTTATTTAATTATATTAATTAATTAATTTCCTTTTATTTATTTTTCATTCATTATTTCATTTACTTATTTATTTACTTATTTACTTATTTGTTTTTGTTTCATTTCTTTCTTTATTTCTTTATTTCCTTGTTTGTTTATTTACTTATTTATTTATTTATTTATTTATTTCCTCGTTTATTTATTTACTTATTTATTTACTTATTTACTTATTTATTTATTTACTTATTTATTTATTTACTTATTTATTTATTTACTTATTTACTTACTTATTTACTTACTTACTTATTTACTTATTTACTTATTCATTTATTCATTCATTTATTTATTTATTTATTTATTTAGTTGTGATATTGTAGAAAGTGTCAGTTGTATCCTAACCAAATCTAATGATGAAGTTTTTTGTTAGAGTTCACTTAGGTTACAGAAATTTAAATTATGAAATTCACTGAAAAAATCGAACCACGAATCTCTAGAAAAGAAGGCCTAAAATGTACTTAAGGAGAAATCATTTCCTTAAATAATCATATCCTACTAAATATAACTCCAAATAGAGCCTACATTATATTTATACGGACCTCTGTTATTATACTAAAATGTTATAATATTTAGTAACAGCTAAAAGATGCATGAAATTTTCTGACGCGCTGTCTAGCTTACTGTGTGATCGTCCTTAAAAATTAAAAGTGTGTTATCCTTTGAATACGAAACACAAATTTAAAACAACTGAACGTCTACCGCCAGCAGGTGGCGCGCTTGTATACAACTTAATTCAGTTTTGCTTGTATCACACTACTTGACATTACAAGTCTGAAAAACACACAAATTAGGCGTTCTATCTGTAGTAGACGCAGGTATAATGGTCGCTATATACAATAGTTGTCAGCTTATGTAAAATTAACATACAATAGTGAATTATTTTTCCCCCTGTTCTGTATTCCGCTCCCGTGCTGCTTCTGGTGGCAGTAATAAAAACAAAGACGTTAATTCTTTTGTTTGAGGGAGCTCTAGTGCGCTACTACGTGGTTGGAGTGCGGAATGACTTCGTTGGGCTGCCATATCGCAGCGAAGATAAAAAAAAAAAGACACGCCAAAACCTACGCAAAATGGCAGCGGGGTTTCTAACAACCATATTTATTACAATATATTCTTAACTTTTAACTATTTTTGTTCAATTTAAGAAAATATTGAAGTTACAGAAATTACGTTTCAAAAATAATTATTTTAATTTATTTAAATCCACCACCAACAGAAGCAAGCTTCCAAAAATTATAGGTGAATTACATTGATACATATACAAAATACGTAATAAGAAAAAAACAAAACAAACAACACAAACGAAAGAAAGAAAATAACTTACATACCGGTAATAGATGCTAGAATATAATATTGCAGTTAATATAGTGCCAAATGTCAATATAATAATGCAAAATTTTTTAAAAACTAGGGTAAACAACATTGTAATACACTTCTTCATAATTTAAATATCTAAGGAAATACAATTCTTTTTAACATTGTATGAAATTTTTTAACTGTTAAACTGAAATATAATTGAGAATCACAGTTTAAAGACAGAGAGTTGTAAGTATTACACATAACAAACAATGGAAAGTTCTTGAAGAAAACAGTTCTAGGAACTGGAATAACAAAAGGTTGTCTATGACGTAATTCTGTTCTTTTTACATTGAATTGAAGGAATTTAAGAAAATCACAGTTATTAAATATACCGTTACTGTCTTACAGTGTAAAATTTCACTATTTATTAATCGTCTAGATTTTAAAGTTTTATAATTAAATTAAGAGCACATTATGCAATGAGCCTGTAATGGTAGTAATTAAGACGCGAGTATGTTTATAAAACGAGCGCAAGCGAGTTTGATAATTTTCATATTAATTTTTTCCGGAAATTGGTGAAATGAATTTGCGGGAATGTGCTTTGTGAAAGGCTGGAAGATGACGGTGAATTGATGTTAATTTGTGTGTTGTTTTTTTTTTTTGACTGAGTTTAATATTGTCTAATCTCGCGCTAGTTGTCTTTCGATTGCATATCCGAGAATAATCGATACTTGCGCTTTCATATTGCTACAATGGTATTTTCTGATTGGTGGAACACCTGAACTTTAATGAATAGGTGTACTTTAATGAGATCCATTAAAGGGCTGCTACCAGGTGTATAATTACTACATTGCGGCATGGTCGAGCATAAAAAAATTAACTGATTATATGAAATTTGCTTTTCATAAGACGACACATGCTGCTTTTTTTATATAAATAACGTAAAAATCTTTTCTGTATCCTTTCTATATGCATCTGATTGGACTGGAACTGAGGTGACCATATTACAGACGCATACTCTAGCTTACTCCTAACTAAAGTTTTATATAGAGTATCAATAATATTTATATTTTTTAATTCTTTTGTATTTTTGATTATAAATCCTAATTTTTTATATGCATCAATTACCACGTGATTTAAGTGCATTTTAAAACATAAATTGTGTGTAAAATAAATACCCAAATCCTTAAATGATTCTACTCTAAGTAACTTCACACAATTAATTTCATACGAATTTTCAGCAATTGCCTTATTTTTAGAATACGTCATAAATCAACATTTATTAGGATTTAACAGAAGAAAATTGTCAATACTCCATCTCTATAGTCTGTCCAAATCATGCTGTAGATCAAAATCGTCTTGTTGTTTGTCAATGACTTTATACAATTTAACATCATCAGCATATAGTAGCCTAAACATTTAGAGCGCAAAATCTATTTAGGCAAGTCACTGATATAAAGTAAAAAGAACAAGGGACCAAGATTGGATCCTTTGGGTACACCTAATGTTACTGTGGATGGTAATTATTATTATCATACACAGCATTTCACTAACAAAATGAATTAGGTATCACAACAGAATTATAATTTCTCGTTTTACGAAATATAAAGAGAGGGCATTCAAGTTAAAATGTTACTGAAACTGAAATTTTTCGAACAAAGAAGAATCTTCATTAAACCCATCAGTACTCTGAATGAATCTGAAGATGATGATGGATTTCTGCCTCTTTTGCTAGGATCCTGACGTCACTGAGCCATTCCTACTTAAAAATATTGTTAATGTAATGCTATTGTAATGCATAAAGTCATTAATAAGTCATTTTCTCGTAGTGGAAAGTGACAGTCACTCTTTATACCTTTTTTAATTCTGGAGCTCGTTAATGTGCAAAAACGGTAATTAGATACATATCTGTTGATACGAGATAACGCATCAAATCCGTGTAATACGTAAGCTTGTTAGTGCGCTCATGATATTTGTTTTATGTCGGCTGTCTGCTTTTGCGGACACTCAAAATACACGACTTCATCTCGTAATGGCTCTAATGACACCATCATCATCATCATCAGCTTCACAGCCTAGGCATGTTATACTCTATTCCGGCTTTCCCCTTCGTGATGCAGGTATAAATCTATGTCAGTTTCGGAAATCTGTTGTTACTCATTATATAAAGATGTTTTAGTCAGTTATTTAACGACACTGTATCAACTATTAGATTATTTATCGTCAGAAAAGGAATTTTAAAATGTTACATTTGTTCGGAACAAATTTCTATACATTTAAAAGACAGAACTAAAATTATTTCTATAATTTATATTATAATATACTGCTCTCTTAAATTGACTGAGCATATTCTGAATTAAATCAATGACTTTTCCAAAACGGGCTATGAAGTATTTTATATAAAACAATTTTTATCTCAAAAAGGAAGTAAAAACGAGCAAAATTGTATCAAACTTTTTGTTTGAACTCAAAGAATAACCCCTTGAAATGAGTGACGTTACTTATGGTTCATCATGTATATATTGATTATAATACCGATGTACAAAATATGTTTTCAGGCCCACTAGTATTAGTAACAAAATTTCACAAGTAGTTGGTATACCTATTCTTTAAAGGGTTAGGTACAGCTTACAGCAGTACTGTGAAATTTTTGGAAATATTCAATATTTTTTTCCTCCATTACTGTATCTTGTACAATAATGAAAATCGGTATGTGTAAAACACTGTCCTTCTGCTATATGAAAAAAATATTTTTACGATTTAAAAAAAATATTTATATATATATATATTTTTTTTAAATTCAGAATGGTGGCAGTTCACTGTGCAGTGATGAAGCGTTTCCCTCATAACTCATAAACTTGTTAACTTTTTCATGTTCTCTCTATTTTATTTTATTGCTGAAACTCATGTTTGTAATATCATGCTCTTTCAACTGCATTCCTTAATAAATAATATTTTTTTGTGTTAAAAGAAAATACTGATATTTGACCATTTTTTAAATTAATTTATTTTTTATCAAACAATCTATCAAAGATAGAGAAGTGATCTTGCATCATATTGTATATACGACATGCATAAATACACCCAAAAAATTTCATCAAAGGATGTTGGATAGTTTTTTAGTTATATGGAAAACGCTTCATCACTGCACAGTAAACTGAATTTTGAAAAAAAAAAAATGCAAATAATTTTTTTTAAATCATAAAAATATTTTTTTCATATACCAGAAGGACAACGTTTTACACATACTAATTTTCATTATTGTACAAGATAAAGTAATGGAAGAAAAATATTGAATATTTCCAAAATTTTACTGCTGTAAGCTGAACCTAACCCCTTAAGCGTATGGTAGGTAACTAATTTAGAATAGTATTTACAGGAGATGAAATGAAAAGAAGCAGATGGAACAATAGTCGTGGTCATTAATGTAGGCCCTATCGCAAGGGAGTGTAATTATTTCTTAACCTTCAACGATAAAACTATGATTACGCCGATAAAAATGCATCTGCTTCACCATTTAAGCTACGTTGTTTTAAAGCAGTTGTTTGCACTTCATAAAATCTAACAATGATTCTTCAAGGCGTCAAAATATTAGAGATATTAAAAGAACAGACGTAGCAATTTATCGCTCGTTATAGAGCAAAGAGACCTGGCCGATGAGCTGTTTTATTTTGTCCTATTTATGTTTTTGTTTCAGAGTAGTCTGTCAGGCTCAACATTTATGAAATAAGATACAGACTTGTAGACTAGGTAATTATCCGCAGAGAAGTATATCGTTTATGCAAGACGGAATTACTGTTGGTCTACTGAATGTTACAGGAAAAGGCGAGTTTTAAAGTAGTATTTTTTTCTTTTTGGTTTCATATAGAATTCTTTTAAAGGAAAACAATCTTCCTAAAAACTGTAACATGTGGAAGAGAACAACCACCAGGATCGCCACCAGGTAACGACCGTTAGAAGTACAGTTACTCCATGCAAATTCAAATTAGACTTCTTTTGCAGTCGCTAGATGGCAACATAGTGAAATTGATAAAAATTGTTGCTTTCAGAGCCCATAAGGTTGATCAATCTGTTACATGTGATCTGGGGTTATAGCCTACTCTACTCGTATTTTATAGGGGAGATTCGGCTAATTCCGCAATATTAAGAAGTAAGTATATCATATTTTTATCAAAAAGTTTATTGAAAAATATTATCAAGGTATGTAGACATGGACGAAACCTTTCATTACCAAATGAGATAAAGATACCTATTAAAATGCAAATATATTTAGTTGTACATACATTATAGTTGAAAAAGAACAACTCTGATAATTCCGCAACAGTGCGGATAATTCCGCAACAGTGCGGATAATTCCGCAGTAGTAAATAATTATTAAATACATTATGAAAGTAACATAAAAGGAACAATTTATACGTAACAATGTTCACTTTCTTCACAGCTGTGTAGCAAAACACGAAAAACAGGCCAACTTTCGATGTTTCACTGTATTGCCGACAGAGGTGCCGACCAATATCCTTGATTTTTTTTCTATAGCACTGTAGAGGACATGCCTTCTGTTGACAGCCTCTCAAAACGAGACTCGAAAGACAAATGCAACGAACACAGCGAGCGAGAGCGGCAGTTAGTTTTGTTCAACTCTATAGTCCCGTCGCTCTAATTTCCGGCAGCCAATCGCGTTGCAGGTCGGCTACATTTAAACGTGTGCGTCTTGTGATTCGCTTATGAAGATGTGAAGCATTTCCTAAGACTGGATAAATACTTAATACATAATCGCCCGCCATTTTGGCTCTTTCGTTGGCGTTCGCAGAAAGCACACGAGGACGTTATTTGCCGCTCAATTATTTGCTGAATTACAATGCGTTTGATTTATTATCACAGGAGCTACGACATGATAATGTTTAACGGTGTGGCAAATAGACCTCTCTTCTGGTAGCTCGGCAACGAAAGAACAAAAATGGCGAACGATACTACCTACCTAGACTTTATAGAGGCTTCACTTCCTAAGACGTAAGCAAAGAGGAGGAGTCACGCCGGGAATAACAGCGTCGCCACTATAGTGCCTACCTTTATCTGTCTCTATCTAGCCTACTTACCTATCTTTATCTATCTACCTGCCTATCTTTATCTAGGCTTATCTGCTTAATAACGGTCCTATCTTACTTCGCTGTCCCTATCTGTCTGTCTCTATCTTTCTGTGCCTGTCTGATCTGACTGTGTTTGTGCCTGGCTGCCTATCCACCTATCCACCCAACCATCTACCTATCTACCTTCTTACCTACCTACCGAACTACCTATCTTTTTATTATTATTATTATTATTATTATTATTATTATTATTATTATTATTATTATTGGAAAGCATGGGGCTCTACCTCCATGCCCCCCAAATGCCTTCATGGCATGTTACGGAGATACCTTTACCTTTTATTATTATTACTAGCCGTACCCTTGCGCTCCGCTGCACCTGTTAGAAATAAATATAAAGTAATTACATAATTAAAATATGACGTTTGATCCAGGGAACAACTTTTACAACAGCGCAAGATAATCTGCTTCACTCATTACCCAATTTTTTTTTGCATTGCATTTATTGCATATATATTTTATGTATTTTAACACGATTCATTTGAGCATAATTAAAATTTGAATTATAAAATAATGGATTGCTAAGCTAACGTACTATTACTGCATACTAAATCAATACACTCTCGTTGTTCGTTAATTCTCTGAGATTAAAATGAGTGTACATAAATATTATTTTAAGAAATACAGAAAACGAATGTACAAAATAGCCTATCAAATTTTCTGTGCATAAGAAGCTATTTTAATCTCACCTGTCCTCGATTTACTCAGACGTTACTGTAATAACATTATAGCATTATGTCCATTATAGCATTAATTATACAAATCGGTTAATTTAGCCTCTGATATTACTTCATACAAACAGAAACATTGTCTGTAGGCTATGTTTAATAGCTTTCGATTGTTGCTGTCCAAGGCCCCTTATAGACGAAGTCATTTGTTTTTTAATTCATTACACGGCCTTAGATGGCTGTTGTTTTAATTTTAAAACTCATTTATCTCATTAAATATCAGTCCTATCAAAATTTTTCAAGGAATAAAACTTATCGCAAATCATTTTTAAAGAAACGTTTGTTATGTAACATTTTTCACAAAAATCAATAATAAGCGAGATATTTCGATTTATTTAATTCAGGCCCCCTTATAACCCCCCTTTTAAATAATGTATTTTGAATGCCATATAGCCTAAAATCTAAGTTACAACGAACTTAATTTACATTCTAATTTTCATCGAAATCCGTTCAGCCATTATCGCGGGAAAAGGTAACAAACATACAGACAGACATGCAAACAAAAATAAAAAAAAAGCGATTTTCGGTTTCAGGGTGGTTAATTATATATGTTAGGACTAATTATTTTTGGAAAATCGAAAATTACCAGAAAAATTTCGGCTACAGATTTATTATTAGTATAGATTATTATTATTATTATTATTATTATTATTATCATTATTATTATTATTCTCTTCTTCTTCTTGTTCTAGGACATAGTCCTGTGTATTTAAATTGTATAATTTCGAGGGAAAAATTGTTCCGGGGCCAGGCATCGAACCCGGGACCTTTGGTTTAACGTACCAAGCGTTGGTACGTTAAACCAAAGGTCCCGGGTTCGATGACCGGCGCCGGAACAATTTTTCCCTCGAAATTATTCAAATCAACTTTACGGGGAGTTATACCTGAAATCTTGATTTGCATATTTTAATTGTGCTATCATTATCTAAATAAATTATAAACTTTCCTCCCACCGTTTTGGTAGCCGTCCTACAGGCTTGATTAAATTTGGCTTTTCCATCAAAGCGATTTTTGGTAAACGATTATATGTCATTCTTAGAACATGACCTTTCCATCCTTTCCTCCTTTTATTGGTCCATTTTATCACTTCTTGTATTTGACATATATTTCTTATTTCCTCATTGCGTAAAGCCTGCTATATTCCTTAATATTTTCATTTCTGTAGTCGTCATCATTTGTCTTGTTTTCTTGGATTCTGCTCTGGTTTCAATAGCATAGGTTAAAACTGGTCTGATACACATTTTATATATTCTTATTTTACTGTTAATATTCATATACTTATTTTTCCAAATCACATCTCTAAAGTAGCCTGATATGGCAGTTGCTTTCCTTGTTTGTATTTTACTTCTTCTGATAAGTTTCTGTTGCTTGTAATTTGCACTCCGAGATAATTAAAACACATAACCTGTTCAATACTTCTATTATTTACTGCTAATTCACATCTGATAAGTTCTCTAGCAAATGTCATAGATTTTGTTTTCTCAGTGGAGATTTCCATTTTAAATTTTTCGGATATCAATTGGAATCTATATAACTTAATAGTCTCTGTACATTATCTTCCTTCTCAACCATCAGGACAACATCATCTGCGTAACTTATTATTTTTATTTCATTGTTTCTTAGTCTGTAGTCTGGTCTTGCAATTTTTGTTTCCTTTATGATCTCGTTCATTATTACATTAAATAGTAGTCTATGGGACTTACAGTACTGTCCCCTGTCTTATGCCAGTAGCTACAGAAATCTTCCTAGTTAGGCTATTAGGCCTATTTACTTTTAGTCTTGTGATATTATTATTATTATTATTATTATTATTATTATTATCATCATCATCATTATCATTATATTATTATTATTATTATCATCATCATCGCATTATTATTATCATCACATTATTATTATTATTATTATTATTATTATTATTATTATTATTTTAATTGCTGTAGTTTATTTGCCAGACGTCAAGATCTTGATTACTTATTTTTTGTAAAATTCTTAAGGGTGATATTGATTGTGAATCTTTCCTAAGCAATATCAGTCTTCGTATTCCTGCTAAGGGTTTAAGATATCATAAAATGTTTTACAATAGAAATTCTAAATCTCTCTCTCCGGTCTGCAGATGTACAAAATATGCTAATTTGCATGGATCAAACTTGGGTCCATTTAATGTGTAATACACATTTTGAAGTTTTATATCAGTTTTCATTTATATCTTTTGTTTAAATATGTATTTTAATATTATTCTCGCTAACTTTTATATCACTTTGTTATTTATTAATTTACTTGATTCCATCCTTTCATTTTCAAATACAATTACTTTTATCTCATTATGCTATGTAGTTTTAGTCATCCATTTTATCCCGTCCATTCATTGTCATTATTGTCGCTGTATTATAATCTTGTATATTTGACTCCATTATTTCATTTGCAATTATCATTTTAATTAATTGCCATTAATTTAATTATTTCTTTGTACTTTTATTGTAAATTATTGCTAATGTTTTTGTTATATTGTTTGTGCTGAACTGTAATTGGCCTCTGGCTGTTGTACAGCACATTAAATATAAGTAAATAAATAAATTATAATTATTACTATTATTATTATTATTATTATTATTATTATTATTATTATTATTATTATTATATTTCTACCTTGCTATGAGAAAATTGCAACTCTGCGTCTGCTTACTGTGTCGTCGTCTTTTAAAATATTTCGGTGCCTATCAGAAGAGTATGAATCAAATACAATGTTTGGTGAGCCCTGCACAAAATACAGCTGCTAAACAACGTATTAATGGCTCATTAAGCAACTCACATTAAGTGGCATACAAGAATCTCCCCATGCAATATTTATCGTAAGCCAGGCTTTTTATATGTTGCAATAAAGAGAGTCGGAAATGAAGCAAGAAAAAATAACTGAGAGACAAAGAAAGAGAGGGGCAAGAAAAGAAGATATAACATTGAAGAGAGGGATTCATTACATCGGGGGATCAAAAAGGTTGAGCAGCGCTTGGAAGGGGGAAGGGGTACCATTAAAGCTACATCCATTATTCAGAGCGAGCTCATTGGTTGAGCGATTGTCCGGGCAATCAAGTCCCTAGCCAATCACAACACAGATGCAATACAAGGCTTTAGATAAATGTTGCTTCCCTCAGTCTCTTCAACTTTTTCCCCCCCATGTTTTTTTGTTGGTTTATGGGCGGAAAACACAGCCTACTACAATAACCCTTTGTGTTTGTAGAAGTACAGTCATTACTAGATCCACAACACAGATAAACTCTGTTTTGTTGCGATGTTCTAGACTCTGATGAGTTCGTTAAGTACGAACATTACGTTTCCTTAAATCGCTGAACCGGTACCTGTGTTCCCGACTGCGCCCTGGAATTGAAAAAAAGCTTCTAAGACATTGATGCCCAGCTCTGAAATTTAACTTACGTAAGACTATTGAAAATAAATAGAAGGAACCGGTATCGTATGTCGAAAAACAAGTTCTAAATTCGTACAAAGATTGCTTAAAGAACAGAAGAATAATTCCAAAGACGTTAACGTAACATAATATCACCGCTAAAATTTATATTTTGATAATCTCCCAAAAATAATCTATGTCATGAAAATGACACACAGCTACTTTCCCACTACACATTTCAAGTACTCATTACAATTCAGTTATCTACTGTAGACATCACAAGAGGCTTTAATTTTGTCACTAGATTCAAGAGTTCAAAATAATGAGTGAATTATCCACGGAAAATGAAAACATCGCTTGATATTTAACAACTTTATGTAGCTAATCATTTCATTCATAGTTTCCTGCCCAAGGACAGGTCTTTCACTGCAAATCCAGCATTCTCCAATCTTTCCCATTTTCTGCCTTTCTCTTAGTCTCCGAATATGATCCATATTATCTTAATGTCGTCTATCATCTGATATCTTCTTCTGCCCCGAACTCTTCTCCCGTTTACCATTCCTTTCAATGCATCCTTCAGTGGGCAGTTTCTTCTCAGCCAAAGACCCAACCAATTCCTTTTTTTTTTTTTTTTTCCTTCCTGATCAGTTTAAGAATCATTCTTTCTTCACCCACTCTTTGCAACACAGGTTCATTTCTTAGTCTGTCTGTCCATTTCACAAGCTCCATTCTTCTTCATATCCACATTTCAATTGCTTCCAGTAGCTTCTCTTAAATTTGTCGTAATGTCCATGTTTCTGCCCCATACAAAGCAACACTCCACACAAAGCACTTTACTAGCTATTCCTTAGCTATTTTCCCAGAGACCCGCAGAAGATGCTCCTTTTTCTATTAAAAGCTTCCTTTGCCATAGCTATCCTCCTGTTGACTTCCTGGCAGCAACTCATGTTACTGCTTAAAGTACACCCCAAGTATTTGAAGCTGTTAACTTGCTCTACAGCCTCATTTCGAAATCGCACCTTTACCTTCTTCAGTTTTCTTCCCATAACCATGGTCTTCGTCTTGTTTGCATTTATCTTCATCCAATACTGCTGACAACTGTCATTTAGCTCCAGCAGAATATCCTCTAGTACAGGCCTAAGCCTACAGGCTATGTAGCTAATGGAATAGTAAATCAATAATTAACAGAAGAAGTTAAATGTAATAGACTAACGTCTAATACTGTAAGTCTATGTTTATATCGCACCATATTTAATTGATAAAGAATGAACGAAAATTTTCATTTATAACTAGATTATGCTATGCCATCTTGTGTCAACTAAGTCTTACTTTAAATTTCCTTTTTCTTCTGCCGCTCTTAATAATAAGTAGAGACAAACAGAAGTAATAGGTACGAAACTCGACCAATGGCTACCGAAGAAGCAAGTTAATAGGCCTACGACTAGCAGAAGAGTAATGTAGATCCCATAAGCGTTTTAGTAACATAATGATAGGACCTGTAGGACGATCACATAATGAAGAGTTCGCGGGAAAAACGATGAATGTCACAGTTTTCTTAAGGTTGATGCCATTATCTAATTCAATGGATCGCTGCGAAATTTAATATTGTTCTTATGAAAAATGGTAAAAAGGAGAATTATCACCACGAATACAGTAATCCTTTCCTTTATTTTCTATAGGAACAGCACTACATCTTACAGTTATAGACTCAATTAGATCATTATCTAATCCTTAAAAGAAATGTGACATTCATCGTTTTTCCCGCGAACTCTATGATTTAAATATGCAGAAATTTGATGCAAACAAATGTAACATTTTTAAATTTATTTTTTAGAACGAAAAGTTACATTTGTTCGGATCAAATTTCTGCACATTTCATAGACAAAACTAAAATTATTTCAATCATTTATTATCATAATACACTGTCTCCTAAATTGACTGAGCACATTTGGAATTAAAAGAATGGCTTTCTCAAAATACGCAATGAAATATTCCATATAAAACAATTTTTATCTCGAAAAGAAAGGAAAAACGAGCAAAATTGTATGGAACTTTTTTGTTTGAAATATCTCAAAGAATAACACCCTGAAATAATGAATTACGGTTCATATAGGCGTAAGTTATAATTATACAAAAAACTTAGCAGATAAACATAAAAACTTACAAATGGCTATTAAGGAACACGAAGGTTCATTGCCGCCCTCACATAAGCCCGCCATCAGTCCCTATCTTGTGCAAGATTAATCCACTCTCTATCATCATATCCCACCTCCCTCAAATCCATTTTAATATTACCCTCCCATCCACGTCTCGGCCTCCCCAAAGGTCTATTTACCTCCGGTCTCCCAACTAACACTCTACAGTATATGCATTTCTGGATTCGTCCATACGTGCTACATGCCATCCCGTGGCAGATATGTGTAGGGGAAAGGTTGGTAATATGTATTACAATTTTACCGAGCGAGATAAAGACCGGTATTGTGTAGCAACTTGTCCATGAATACTCACTTTATAAGTTACGTTGACACAAAAAAAAAAAAACGATCTTTCTCTCGCTCAGTAAAATTGTAAGACAGTCTCAAAAAAAGAACTATCACAATATTACCAACATTTACCCTATATATCTGCTCTGTCTTGTGTTGTTTATGATACTCGCACAATATATGTGTTCAGTGCAAAATGTGGCTAGGCCCCTAATTATGTTCAATTTGATTCCAAAAAGAGAGTAGCTCCATTACACCCCATATATTATTGATAATAAATTAAATGATTGAGTAATAAAATTAAACTCTTAGGTACATAGGACATACTCTGACAAAGGAAAGAAGCTCAGATAAAATTTGGATTTTTTAGACAGTTTTTGTTGTTTTCCGAAATTTTGTAAAAGAGGAGCTACAGTACCTCTTTTTTGCAGGGAGCCCTTCAATTGTTCGTCTTTGCTTCACATTTTGTTTGTTTTCATTCTACTAATCAACACATGGAACTAGGCCTACCTTATTATGTAGTTTAATCAGAAAGCGAACGTATTTTGTATCGTGTTTCGCAACTTGCATACAATGTAGCTCACAACGCGTGGATGCCTTTTACTCGATAAGAACAGGTAATATCGGAGTTTGTTTTGACCTGACTAGCCTTTAAGAGCCAGTGACGAGTATAATAGAAAAAGATTTGTAGAACTAGGAACGTGGAAGATGCGTCCCTTTGTTGGGAGTTAAAATAATGTTTAAATTACAGAGATTAAAATTGCCGAGAGAAGATGCTTCCAAGGGGGAAACTGAGGTCGCAGAGTGAACCCTGGGGACTAATGCACCAATAATTTGGTATTCATTTAATAGCAGAGGGGTAATAACGCATCAAGTCCCACACGAAAACTTAAAACTCAAAACAATTTAATTCCTTGTTTAATAGTCATGTTAAGTGAGTCACATTTCTGCTAAGAATTTAATACTTTAAACTTTTGTCTGAAAATTACAAAACTGACTCCAGCTCACAGCTATCGTCATCATCATCATCATCATCATCATCATCATCATGATCTTTTCTCCTTGTCCATGCCAAAATTTGTATTCCACCATCACCATCATTAAGCTTATCATAACAATCATCATGACTATCACCATCATCATCCACTAATTTTATAAAAGAGTCTGAACTATGTAGCTATCACCATAAACACTCCTATCATCATCACCATAATCATCAATAGCAATGTGTCTAACAAGTCTCTGCGCAAATTCATGTTCGATTTCTACTTTGACTGAAACAATTACGTCTAATTAACGGACATGTTCCGAGGACAAAGATTCCTTCAAGACGTGGAGAAGAGATGATAATTATCACTAGTCTGCGAAGAAATACTGCCTCCAAAGTTTGAATGTTTTAAGGGTATTTTTAGCATGCTTAAATCAAATTCAAAGCCAGAAAGTTCCTATCACGTACCATTTTTTTGTTATTTTAATTTTCTTATAATATATTACGACAATTTATAGCGTAAATATTTAAACTGTAATACTTTAACATATGTAGTTTTAGTATGTTAGGATATGAAAACCAAATGTATCAAACATATTTTTAAGGTGTTTATATTGAAAACCAAGGACAACAGATATTTCTTAGCAGCTAGAGGGTGCAAGCGTATAAGAAAGTTAGGATGAAATAACGTGCAGCCTTGTCATTATCTTTATTTGTGGGAGATAGAAATGTGAGCCTCAAAGATTCATACACAAATCTGCAACTGTTGTTATTGCGGCTGAACTACATTGAACACAACTGGAAAGTTTGTGATGATTTCAAAGTTCTTACTATATTGCTAGGTCAATAATTTGGTTTTACCAAATTTTCATGCGTTCTTTATCTGTGGGATAGTAGGGCACGAGTTGATCATTGGGCTATGAAAGACTGGCCACTTCGACAAAATCTGGAAGTCGGTTCTAAGAATGTTGTGCACCAAAATCTTGTGAGTCCTTCTAAATTTGTGCTGCCACCTCTCCACATTAAGCTTGGCTTAATGAAACATTTGTAAAGGCTTTAAATAAGAAAGGAAACTGTTTCAAGTACATATGTGAGAAATTTCCACTACTATCTGAAGCAAATTAAAAGAAGATATATTTAATGGCCCTGACAAAAGAAAACAGATGTCTGATGCAACATTTAAAAACAGTATGGATGAAAAGGAGAAAGCAGCATAACTTACATACCTTTTTGTGAATTTGCTTTAAAATTTCTTGGTAACAACAAGGATCCTAATTACCGAAACAATGTGGCTAACATGCTTGCAGCATACAAGGAACTTGGTTGGAACATGAGTATCAAAATTCATTTTCTGTTTTCTCTGCTAGATTATTTTCCCGAAAATCTAGGATTTTTGAGCGAAGAGCAAGATGAACGATTTTACAAGGACCTGCAGGATTTCGAAAGGAGGTACCAGGGACGCTGGAGCATCAGTATGCTTGCTCATTATTGTGGGATATTAAAACGTGAAATACCTGGAGCCAAAATGAAAGAAAGAGGAGCAGGAGGACTTTCTCAACTAAGAAGCAAGTGCTGTATTTTTTTTTTTTGTGTGATGCATTGTACTAATTTATACATCCAATAGTGAAGTAAACAAGACAAAACAAAGCAAAAACACTCTAGTGACATGTATGAACAACCATACACATAATTGCAGCAAGTTGTCTTTTAAATATTGCTTTTGCATTTGAAATAAAAAAGTGAAATGTAAAAGTTTGTGATGAAATTCACGTAATTATACAATACATTTAAAGTGATTTTGCAAACAAACCTGACGTGATAGAAGTAAACGGATTGAAAATTCGGATTCAGCACATCGACATTATATAAAATCACATTATTTACTTTAGGCAACAAACACAAAGTTGAAATTCGCAGGCTAGTGTTATGATAATGATAAATGTTGAAATCGATTTTTTGCAACACCACAATAACTTCTCTTTATATAACTTACAGAGTGGAAGTGAAATAACCCGGCAGATTTTCAGAGCGAATAGCTCATGTTGTATGTATGTAACAAAACAGTGTTATATCATACTGACATATTGGTGGGAAGTTCATAGTTTTCTCAGAAAAAACTTTTTCCCATATATTTAACACCCTCTCATTCGGTAACTATTGCGAGTAGGATCGTGATTTTTATTCATATCGATAGAAAATCAAATGAATCATTTATCCCTCTGGCGTATTTCAATAGGGTGACGTTTTCGTGTAAATTTAATTTTAAAATCATTAATTTGTAGCCACTGACCGATGCGACCAGCTTGCAACATTGTAGCCAGAAAGGGAGATAGGAGATAGTTCACTAAGGCAGACAGACCTGAGTTCGTTGACCTCTTACATCTGTATTCCGAGAAGAAAGAGGTCTGTGTTAGCAGTGATGATGCTAGACTGCTAAAACTTCCAACTCAATTTTATAATTAACCGTGCAATTTAATCACAAAACGTAATATAGGTTTCCTATTCATTTAAATGTATCCTAAAATCCCTTTCAATCTGCAAGATTATTTCACTTCCACCAGTATAATATTATAATAAGAAAGTAAACCTTCAATTAGACACATTAAAAATTAAAAATCGGTGGATCGACAGTCCATAGAGGGCCAACTTATCGGCCCACTGCTGGCGTCATGTCCATGCAGAGATTAGGCCTAACGATCATTCAACCAGTAGCTATGAGGAAGCGCGTGGTTAACACGATTGATCCTCGCAGTCGTTATGGCTGGATTTCGAAATTATATTTTGCTACTCGATTGTGGCTACCTAAATAGGCTATATGAAGGTGCTGGGTGGGCACCATCCCTATACCTTGCCAAAATTTAATGTGGATTCGAACCAGTGCTCATTTCGTATCGACAGGATATGTGTAAGATATTCTGTAAACCAATCAATTGCAGTGCGGAACAGATATTTCAAATACAGTTGTACAGTGAAAACTTCTGACGCAAACATTCGAGTGAAATTTTATTATTTGTTTAACCGTAATAGGAAAGTGTCCGTTTTGTAGAAAGGATAAAGAGGATGATATGATGGCCCGGATAGTCACAAGTGACTATGAATCTTGAGTGCATCATTATCAGCTCGAGAGAAAGCGTGCATCAATGCTAGAATCAAGTCGCTAATGGTGCAGTCTCGCAGAAGTGCCGCCATATTGCAATTGCTGTTTCTTTGTTTCGTTTATAAGCATATCGATAATACTACCATATAGCGGTGGTAGCTTCAGGCGTCTCATTCTAAAATGTGGGCCGACAATTCAATTTGTAGCTTTCAGACTCTCGCGTATAATACATCCAAGGGAAATAATAATAGCGTTCGTATTCATATGCAAAATGTCTTTTTAAAGAGATAGTTTTATATTGTATTCCTACTCTTTTGGCCAGGGACTTTTTTTGCGTTATCAGTGGTAAAGCGGAGTCCACAAAGAAAGATTTTACTGTATTATTTCTTAATTTGAACATTCCGTGAAGAAGTAATTAAACTTGGTACATTATAAAAAATACATCTGAAACTTCAATGTGTCTTGCTGGTGTCTACTTTTAGTTGAAGGGTAAACACCACAGCAGGCTTATGGTCCCGATATCCTTGTCGACTTTCAGAGTAATTGCTACAATCAACAACACCCACACGTTCACTAAAGGATACGAGAGATCCCTCTTATTGCAACAGTCGAAGATTTTTTTGTCCACAAATCGTTTCTACAACTACGAAGCTTCAGAATACCAACTGCTTGCTTGTAACCTTTCATTTACTCTGTTATGAAGGCAATTTGGCTCTTATGCCGTCTTAAATTATGGCCCTCGCTTAAGGCTTACTATAGAACTTATTGTTACAAAACAAAAATCTCACCTTTTCGTTAATCTTCTTAAACATTTCGATGTAATAACAGAATTTAAGTTTACATAACATCAGTGGTGTGTATGTTATTTTAATGTAACCCTGTCTTCAAGAACTTGACCCTTCGGAGGAGACACTTATCATCTGTAATAGGCTACGTGAACTGTCATCAGAGTTTAGGGGCACTAACACTTCTCCGCCGACATTGGAAATAGTATTGAGCCTACCTAAATGTGTCAAAATCTACACGCTGTGAGAGACTCCGTCACAAAACTCAATCATTTTTTATAGAAGATACTTAGCCTATTTTTTGTAAGGCATTAATTCTCATATTTATGGGCAGGTATAATTTATCCGGAAGGGAAAGAAAAAACCCGTAGTTCTATGTTCATCACACTTGAACTATTAGGTACACTACCTCTCGGTTAGGCAAATTCTCACCAACACTAGCGGACAATGCTAAGGTTCACTGGGCGTCCATGTTCCATGTAGATGTCCCTAAACCGCCATTGATTGCAGAAATACTGTGAATGTGACAATGCAATGGAAATCGATGTTGTTGTTTAGTCAACTGTTCGAAGACAGGTTTGAACCATATGAGGCATCACTCATGAGGAAACTAAGCCAGGAGATAAGGGTGCAGGGTGGCGAGTTCCCTTCCCTCTCCATTGTATACATCGCTGACTAGTAACATATTACACTGATCAACTTCAGATGTATGTATGTATGTATGTATGTATGTATGTATGTATGTATGTATGTATTTTATTGGGTTATTTTACGACGCTATATCAACATCAAGGTTATTTAGCTCTGAATGAAATGAAGATGATAATGCCGGTGAAATGAGTCCGGGGTCCAGCACAGAAAGTTACCCAGCATTTGCTCGTATTAGGTTGAGGGAAAACCCCGGAAAAAACCTCAACCAGGTAACTTGCCCCGACCGGGATTCGGCCAGACGCGCTGACCGTTACTCCACAGATGTGGACTGTATGTATGTATGTATGTATGTATGTATGTATGTATGTATGTATGTATGTATGTATGTATGTATGTATGTATGTAGCCTATGTATGTAAATGAAATGTTATGTTTTATTTAACGACGCTAGCAACTGCAGAGGTTATATCAGCGTCGCCGATGTGCCGGAATTTTGTCCCGCAGGAGTTCTTTTACATGCCAGTAAATCAACTGACATGAGCCTGTCGCATATAAGCACATTTAAATGCCATCGACCTGACCCGGGATCGAACCCGCAACCTTGGGCATAGAAGGCCAGCGCTATACCAACTCGCCAACTAGGTCGACTTGTATGTATGTATGTATGTATGTATGTATGTATGTATGTATGTATGTATGTATGTATTGGTTATTTTACGACGCTTTATTAACAGCTTAGGTTGTTTAGCGTCTGAATGAGATGAAGGTAATAATGCCGGTGAAATGAGTCCGGGGTCCAATACCGAAAGTTACCCAGCATTTGCTCATGTTGGGTTGAGGGAAAACCCCGGAAAAAACCTCAACCAGGTAACTTGTCCGGGCCACCTGGTTTCACGGCGAGGCGCGCTAACCGTTACTCCACAGATGTGGACCTTCAGATGTATCTAGACTATGTTAATTAATGGTTATAAATGAAAACCACAAGGAACTCCCCGAATGTAACCTCCGCCATAAGGGACACTTACATTACTTACAAATGGCTTTTAGAGAACACGGAGGTTCATTGCCGTCCTCACATAAGCCCGGCATCGGTTCCTATCCTGAGCAAGATTAATCCAGTCCCCACCATCACATCCCACCTCCCTCAAATCCATTTTAATATTATCCTCCCATCTACGTCTCAGCCTCCCCACAGGCATTTTTTCCTCCGGCCTCCCAACTAATATTCTATAGGACTTCTGAATTCGCCCATAGTTGCCACATGCCTTGCCCATCTCAAACGTCTAAATTTAATGTTCCTAGTTATATCAGGTGAAGAATACAATGCGTGCAGTTCTGCGTTGTGTAACTTTCTCCATTCTCCTGTAACTTCATCCGTCTTAGCCCAAAATATTTTCCTGAGCACCTCATTCTCAAACACCCTTAACCTCTATTCCCCTCTGAAAGTGAGAGTAAAATTTTCAGAACAATACAGGACAACTGGTAACATAACTGTTTTATAAATTATAATTTTCAGCTTGTTTTGAGGACACACTGGATGATAAAAGCTTCTCAACCGAATAGTAACAGGCATTTTCCATACTTATTCTGTGTTTAATTTCCTCCCTATTGTCATTTATATTTGTTACTGTAGCTCCTATATATTTGAATTTTTCCACCACTTCAAAGGATGAATTTCCAATTTATATATTTCTATTTCATAGGTCTACTATGTTCTGCTCAGGAGACATAATCAAATACTTTGTATTTTCGGGATTTATTTCTAAACCTGTCTCCTTACTTGCTTCAAGTAAAATTCCCGTGTTTTTCGTAATAGTACAAAGGACAATATGGAATTTAAAATACAAATTCAAAATTTTACCAGAAAATAGGGGCAGGTAACTAGCAGTAGAAATTGGAAACCACACAACGACTTCATCAATTTGTTTGAAATATAGGCCTACTATGCGTCAGCCACTCATGTGAAAATTCTGTTAAAGAACCCAGTAAGTCCTACGTACTTAGTTACTTAATTACTTACTTACTTACTGACTTTTAAGGAACCCGAGGTTGATTGCTGCCCTCACATAAGCCCGCCATTAGTCCCTATCCTGAGCAAGATTAATCCAGTCTCTATCATCATATCCCACCTCCCTCAAATCCATTTTAATATTATCCTCACATCTACGTCTCGGCCTCCCCAAAGGTCTTTTTCCCTCCGGCCTCCCAACTAACACTCTATATGCATTTCTAATTATGTCAGGTGAAGAATACAATGCGTGCAGTTCTGTGTTGTGTAACTTTCACCATTCTCCTATACCTTCATCCTCTTAGCCCCAAATATTTTTCTAAGCATCTTATTCTCAAACAACCTTAACCTATGTTCCTCTCTCAAAGTGAGAGTCCAAGTCCAACCATAAAGAACAACCGGTAATATAACTGTTTTATAAATTCTAACTTTAAAGTTTTTTGACAGCAGACTGGATGATGAAAGCTTCTCAACCGAATAATAACAGGCATTTCCCATATTTATTCTGCGTTTAATTTCCTCCCGGGTATCATTTATATTTGTTATTGTTGCTCCCAGGTATTTGAATTTTTCCACCTCTTCAAGAGATAAATTTCCAATTTTTATCATTCCATTTCGTACAATATTCTCGTCACGAGACATAATCATATACTTTGTCTTTTCGGGATTTACTTCCAAACCTATCGCTTTACGTACTTCAAGTAAAATTCCCATATTTCCCCTAATCGTTTGAGGGTTTTCTCCTAATATATTCACGTCATCCGCATAGACAAGCAGCTGATGTAACCCGTTCAATACCAAGCCCTCTCTGTTATCCTGGACTTTCCTAATGGCATACTCTAGAGCAAAGTTAAAAAGTAAAGGTGACAGCGTATCTCCTTGCACCCAGTAAGTCCTAGTGAACTTTATTCGGAATTGTTTGTAATTAATTTAATCTTGAATCTGAATTGAGAAAACAAGTATATTGCCCATATATCCTGACTGAAAGTAGCATAATAAATAAAATGAGTGAAATTAGCTAAACAAGTATAATGTTAAGAAAGTTGGAAACGAAGTACAATCCTTCCTTTTTCCATTATATTATAATGGTGGTATCAGGAATCCTGATAAGTTTGAGTATAGTATCTAGTGGGAATCGAATGCAGTAGTCCTCCGTTCAGCAAGCCATCCGACCTAAGTTGTCGTGCATAACAATTTGGTGTTAGAGATGCAAAGCTGCACAACACTATTATTACAGCCTAAGTACGACTAGCTTGAGGAGCACAGAATAATCCGTTGCAAGCATCATTATTGATGACTCATATGAAACGACATGAAGGTAGCTATAGTTATTCCGTCGTAGCGAGCAGATGGTAATCCTGAAGTCACGATTAACCTTGGATACCGAGACAGAATGGCACACGCCGTGCAAAATTCCAAACCTCAGCACACAGGAACGCGATTCCTGGCGAGTGAGCAACATTCCTTGAAACAGGCCTATTTGAATTAAATTTGCTCTTCTGCTTCTTAGACTTTTCTCCTTTAGGAGTTTTTTTTTTTCTAAATTTGCCGGTTGTCCCAATCTCCCGTTTGTAGACGTCGGTCTAAAATTGAATCATTTGTTTCAGAAACAGCACTTCTCCCTCCAGTAACATTTTTCAGGAAATTGAAAAAACGTTCTGTAAGGCATATTTTATTGTTCACACTTGTGGTATTTTTTTCATTTGATCATTTACTAAATACAAACATCCTGGCATCTTGCTTATTTGAATGAGTTCAATACCCACATCTACAGAATTTGTTTAATTTGGAGGAGATGTGCTGTTTCTGAAACAAACAGTAGGAATAACAAGAACAACAAGTAGATTCTCAATGTTAATAATCTTAAATTAATGTAGAAATGCTAATTTAAGTTAGAGAACATGTTTTAAACCCATTCATTCAAACTTCACAGCATAACCTGCCTAATAATCACAACTTAAAATGCAGAAAATATTACTTGAAGAGAAAAAGAAGTTCACTAAGTTTCTGTCAAACAGGACATTTTTAATTATGTCAATAATAAATTCATGATGGCATCAAAGCATACACACAACATTACTCTTCCTTAGTATGTTTGCAAGCAGCAGTTATGTGATGGAAGTGTTGTTTCTGCACAAAACTGTAGCATTTCAGTCGGTAATTGCGATTGTGCTAACAACTCATATACCGTCAAAGAGTGGAGAAGTGTTGTTTCTGAAACAAACGATTCATTGCATTTATGATCTGGGATTTCAATTTCATAGTGGGTCTTCCTTTTCTTCTTGTATCCTTTGGAAAATATTGCAGAATTTGTTTTGGCCATCGTTCTTCTGGCATTCTCTCCACATGTCCATACCATTGTAGTTGTTTATTTTCTCATATTTTTGTTATAAAGCGATTTATTTATAATTTTGTCCTACCCATTTGTTCTCTTCTTAATCGGTCTTCCCTTGTGTGTTGTGAACTTCTTCTGATGCAATCTAATTCTATAGTTCTTATTCTATACGTTATTTTTTGTGTTATTGGCCACATTTCAGCTCCACACAACGCTATCATTTACAACTGAACTATGAAACACCACTTTTTACTGCATTTGAAATGTTCTCGCTCCATATTAATCCATGTAAAATTTTTGTTGCTTTTCTTCCTAAAACAATTTTGTTATCTATATCATTCTGACACGTGACCTTTTAGCTTATATATGAGTCAATATATTTAAAACTATCACACTTCCTTATTAGCCCTATTTCATTATTTATTACGAGGTTGGCAACTACTTTGCCTGTACACATATACTCCGTCTTACTATGTTGCAGTCAGTTCTCAACCGACTTCTTTTACACTCAATTTATGACCGGCCATGGAAAATTCGGTTCCTACTTTGAAAGATTTAGGATCAAAAGTGCAGAAGAATCTCTGTGCATATGCAAAGAGAATCAGACTGTTGAACATTTGATTTTTCACTGTCCAGTGTTCGAAAGGAAAAGACACTTTTTAAGATATCATATCTCGGACAGCAATTTAAATTACTGCACACCCCTTTACCATTTTCTTAGTCACTAGCGCAGCTGCATTTGTGATGCGTTGTCTCATTTCCTCCAAAGTGTTAGCTCTGCCTCTTTCGTACACAGCATCCTTCACAGCGCCTCAGAAAAAGGACCAAGGGGGTCAGATCGGGGGACCTGATTGGCCAGGCAATGGGTCCTCGTTTTCCGATCCACCTATCCATGTACGACAATCACGGCGTTGTACTCGCGTAACAGATTTTTCTCCTGCTAGCCATAGCACACACTGAACTTTCTGTTGTGGTGTCCACATGTTGACCATGGAGTCTTCTCCTACAAAATGGCGCCAGGCTTGTTTTAGCAATAAACAAACAAAAGTTACGCATTCTGCTGTTTTCAGACTTTGTTTCGTAAACTTGGGCAGTTTCTCTATCTTGTCAGATGTAAATCACAACGATATCTTTATCTGGGTTTAAGTGGTGAGCATTTATTTCTCGATCTCTCTAAGCGGGATACGGTATAGTATGCAAATATAGCTTTCAGGTAAAGCTCCCTGTGAAACAGACGAATAATTTCAAGGGAAAAATTGTTCCGGGACCAGGTCTCGATTCTGGGATTATTGGCTGAACGCACCAACGCTCTAAGCGACTGAGCTGCCCAGGAACTTCACCAGACTTACTTACTTACAAATGGCTTTTAAGGAACCCACAAGTTCATTGCCGCCCTTACATCAGCCCGCCATCAGTCCCTATCCTGTGCAAGAATAATCCACTCTCTATAATCATATCCACGTCCCTCAAATCCATTTTAATATTATCCTCCCATCTACGTCTCGGCCTCCCCAAAAGTCTTTTTCCTTCCAGCCTCCCAACTAACACTCTATAGGCCTATGCATTTCTGGATTCGCCCGTACATGGTACATGCTCTGTCCATCTCAAATGTCTGGATTTAATGTTCCTAGTTATGTCAGGTGAAGAAGACAATGCGTGCAGTTCTGCGTTGTGTAACTTTCTCCATTCTCCTGTAACTTCATCCCTTTTGGCCCCAAATATTTTCTTAAGAACCTTATTCTCAAATACTCTCAATCTCTGTTCCTCTCTCAAAGTGAGAGTCCACGTTTCACAACCATACAGAAAAACCAATAATATAACTGTTTTATAAATTCTAACTTTGAGATTTTTTGACAGCAGACAGGATGACAAAAGCTTCTCAATCGAATAATAACACGCATTTCTCATAATTATTTCTCCCGAATGTCATTTATATTTGTTACTATTGCGCCAAGATATTTGAATTTTTCCACCTCTTCGAAGGATAAATCTCCAATTTTTATATTTCAATTTCGTAGAATATTCTGGTCACAAGACATAATCGTATAGCCTACTTCGTTTTTTCGACTTCACCCGATACCGTCTCAATTTTTCCCTTGTATGAAAATAGTTTTCTTTGTTTAGTTTTCTATTTTATTACATTGTCTTCATCATTAGAGCTAATTGAAATCGGACAGTAAATATAATGTTTTTGTATTTTTAAAATGAACCTTGAGGTGATGGCAAATAGAAACAACTCTTCTTCCCTCTTCGAAATGCAACATTAATAGAAGAGTTGCTAACAAGACGCCCTATCAATTAAACACCAACATAAACCCGGTCTAGAAATGTTTTGTAGAGACTACAGCCAATTAAGGGAAACTTAAAATCGTTTCTTCGAGCGAAGACCTACCTGATGCAGAGTTTAGGAGTTGTTTGTAGACAAAAAGAAGGAAAAAAAATAGAGAGATAGGCGTAAAATGGGAGTCTTGGGAGAAAAAAAAAAAGAAGAAAACAGACTTTAAAGAGAAAGGACGAAGCATTCACATTAGCGGCTGGAAGCATTATCTTCTGCGCTTAATTGCTCCGTTAAAAGAATCTTACAGCGTTCTAATGTTGAAAGCAGACACACTTTACTCTCTTTGTCGTAAACATTGATCCTACGCGATAGCAAAGACATTTGGCTGTGTAAGCAGCGACCATTTACGGGTTGGTATTTACAGTATCCTACAAACTAAACGAGCCTTTAAAAACAGATGTGATTTAATGTTGCCAGTAATCGGAGAACGAGTTAGAACCATGACTTGATGTGCATTGCAGACATTTAACAGGCAGTGACAATTAAAACCTATTATCTCGTGTATAAAATGTTAGTATTAAATGCATCTTACATCTCTACTAAAGCAGTGTCGCTCTGTCAAGGTTTCTTATTCTTCTTCTTCTTCTTCTTCTTCTTCTTCTTCATCACCATCATCATCATTTAATTTAAATTTAATTTAATTGGAGCCATAAACTTAAAACAAATGCTATGGGCATAGTCAGTCAATACAAAACACAAGTACAGATTAATAGTACATTATGCAACGGGCCTATAATGGTAGTAATTAAGACGCGAGTATGTTTATGAAACGAGGGCAAGCGAGTTTCATAATTTTCATACGAGCGTCTTAATTACCATTATATGCAAGTTTCATACGACTTTTTATGTCCGACCATATTTATAACTTGAAATTATTCATAAGTATTCATATTATTCTTATCTGACTGGAGAGCGAAGTGACTTTGTGCAATATCTCGTAAATTGTGAGATGTGCGCAGACGTGAAAGTATTGATTTTTTCCGAGAAACGAATGTCATTGACCTTGATATAATGCAGAGAGTAAAATAAACATTAACCTTGATATAACCTTGAAATTGGTTTAGACATTGAAAAACGAGATGATAGTAACAGAACATAACCTTTTGCGACAGTATTGGATTTCCAGCTTCCGTGACGTTTCGCTAGTTGTCTTTCGATTGCATATCCAAGAATAATCGATACTTACGCTTTCATATTGATTTCTGATTGGTGAAAAACCTGAACTTTAATGAATAGGTGTACTTTAATGAGGTCCATTAAAGGGCTGCTACCAGGTGTATAATTACTACATTTCGGCATGGTCGAGCATAAAAATCAAAGTGAAATTAAAATTAGAAGTGAAGGGTTCCTGCTTGTTCAAAATATTCACCCACATTATAAAAAGGATTTTCAAAGAGACATTTCCGTCAAACGTTCCGAAATCTAGATAAAGTAACATTATGAGCCTCATAAGGTAGTTTGTTGATTAATTTTAGAGACATTGAATCAAGCCATCACTTTGATTGATTCAATCTAACTGCCGGTTGAAGTAGCAGATAACTGGATTTGGTATTATAATTATGCAGGACAGAGGTTGGTAATACTGGGATACGAATAATATTGCGATAGTTCTTTTTGAGAATTTATTACAATTTTTCTTAGCGTGAGAAGGATCTGTTTTGTGCCGAAATTTATCCACGAATATTCTCTTAATACGTTGACGCAAAAACCCGATCTTCCTCTCGCTCTGTAAAATTGTAATAAATTCTCAAAAAGAACTATCACAATATTACCAACCTTTACCCTATATCTCGTCCACTACTATAGTTATTTATTCCCTTTTTACCCTAAGTAAACATTCAAATATATAGAGATTCACTACAGTCAGTACTTTCTTTTGTTTGAATAACGGTCTGCAGTGAGCATTAAAAGGAGCAGCCGTAATGATACGTAAGGCCCTTTTTTTGCAAGATAAGTAATTTTGATATACCAGAGCTATTACCCCAAATACGAATCCCATACAACAATGAGCTATTGAAAAAGGCATAATATGATATTCTAAGATAAGGTTTGGATACCAAAGTTTTCAATTGTTTTAACAGAAAAATGACCCTAGGTAATTTAATACAAAGTAAATCTATATGGCGATACCAATTCAATTTATTTGTCATCATCATAATCATCATCATCATCTTCATCATTTTCTTCCATCGATGGAACTAAATCTGTTTTCTTGGTATACTTTTAGGCCTACAAATACAGGCTCCTACTTTATACTATTGGTAAATTTTTGACAACCGATGGTCTTTCACGCTCTCAATAGACCTATGATTTAGTCAATTTTATCTGTACTTTTTTATTTTTTTACTAGATCAAATCAAAGGATTTATAAAGAAACTTAATTTCTGGTATATATCACTTGATAAAAAGGAATGTGATGCATTGCAGTTCATTAAAGGCCTCGTGCAAAATTTAGCTACGTGATACGAAAAATACTGAGTTTGTTAAATTAAGTTTGTACAATATTCTTAACAGCAGCATTTTGAATATTTTTCGGAAGACAAAACAATACGACAGTCACAGACGGATACTAAATCCATTTTAGACTGTTTCGCTGAACTAGCTGAAAGTTCAAAGAAAAAATAAACAAATAATAATGATAAAAGCAGGAAAAATAAATTTAAATATATCTTACCTAAGGATGAAATGTTGAAACTAAACTTCTTCGTAGAGCGTAAACCAATTGTGGATCAAAAGAATGCATGAATACCTCGAGCTTGCAAAAGAAGCTCTTAAATTTTTTTATAACATTTGCAACCTCATATTTATGCAAAATAAGTTTTTATTGTATTGTATTTATTGACAATCCATGGTATTCGTACATTGTTTCACAGCTAGAATATGGAACAAGTCAAAAAACTTAATACTGCTATAGAGTATTAATTTGTAGTAATAGTCTACTTGAAATAATATACAGAAGAGGTTTACAATATAGTCTACTAGTACAACACGAAGTTTTAGTATCAATTTCATGAAGCGTTGTTGAATGTCATGAGTTCACCTACAGAATAGAAGGCATGAGAAATTAGGTACTTCTTTAATTTGGCCCTAAATCATCTTATGTTTTGATTTTCATTTTTATATCAATAGGGACAAATAGGACAAATAATTCAATATGATAATTTATAGAGAAAAATTGAAATTGAAATTTTAGTGAATAGTAGTTAGAGGAAAAAGGGGGTGTGAAAGGAGTATATAACATTAGATATATTGGGATTAATGAACAAATAGAGAGTAGCAAATGAAATGTAGGAGAAATACTGAAGGGGAGTTTGACAAAGTAACAAAAAAGGAACAAAGTGTAAATGGGAGTATTTGTGTAGACGTGTACTGCAAATAATGTGTTATTGTAATAATATGTTAATGGTGGCACCGGATACAGAAATGTGAGGTACACCATTACATGTAAAGAAGTGCTGTGAAGAAATATATATATATATCATATCATATTTTTTTTTTATTTTATTGGGTTATTTTACGACGCTGTATTAACATCTAGGTTATTTAGCGTCTGAATGATATGACGGTGATAATGCCGGTGAAATGAGTCCGGGGTCCAGCACCGAAAGTTACCCAGCATTTGCTCGTATTGGGTTGAGGGAAAACCCCGGAAATAACTTGCCCCGACCGGGATTCGAACCCGGGCCACCTGGTTTCGCAGCCAGACGCGCTGACCGTTACTCCACAGGTATGGACTATATCATATCATATCATATCATATCATATCATATCATATCATATCATATCATATATCATATCATATCATATCATATTATAAGTATATATCATATATCATATCATATCATATCATAAGTATATATCATATCATATCATATATCATATCATATCATATCATATCATTTCATATCATATATCATATCATATCATATCATATATCATATCATAAGTATGTATCATATCATATATCATATCATATCATATATCATATATATCATATTTTATCATATCATATCATATCATATATCATATATATCATATCATATCATATATCATATATATCATATCATATCATATCATATCATATCATATCATATCATATATCATATATATCATATCATATCATATTATATCATATCATATCATATATCATATATATCATATCATATCATATCATATATCATATATATCATATCATATAATATCATATCTTATCATATCATATCATATTATATCATATCATATCAATAGAGAGGCTATTAAAAATTTTTACTGCCATATAACGCACTACTTTTTGACAGCACGATAGACTTGCCGATGGAGTATGAAAGTCATTTTTTGACGTGTATTTATGCTATGAACTGTTGAATTAGTTACAAAGTTTTCACGATTACATACGAGGAAGATTATTAATGAAAAAATATATTGACAAGCCATGGACATTATTTGTAGTTTTTTGAAAATAGTCCTACACGATTCCCTAGATTTGGCACCTACTATTATTCTTATTACTCCTTTCTGTAGTAGGAATATACTGTTACTATCTGTTTTTGTATACCCATTATGCAGCAGAACTGCTTTCAAACTTCGTGCTGAGGAATCAATGAAAAGTCTCCAGTCGGTGACAAAATGGTCCTGTTTAGCTGCTTCAAGAGGCCCTTAACGTCATTGCAAAATACCATTGGACCATCAACTGTAGAAAAAACTTTAGCAACTTACCGCAAACAACTTGGGGGAGGAGTCAATAGCAACTACCAGAAAAGTGCTTAGGCACTGTAGACAATTATAATGAGAATTTTTAACTTTGAAAAATAAAAGCCATTATATCCTGCTTTTAATATTTTTTTCTCAAAATTATACAGGATGATTCACGAGGATTTACCGTCTTTTAAGGAGCTTATTTCCGAAGACATTCTGAGCAAAAAATGTCATATAAGCATTTGTCCTAATCTCAATAAGTTTAGAATTACACTAATTTGAAGTTATTGTAAAATCCATTATTCTTGAGTTTTAAGGATGAAAGAATATTACAGATGAAGAATGAACTATTCAGGAGTATAATTTCTTTAATTAGCAAGTATTCTTAAGTTAAAAATGTGTTATGAATTCCATAGTTGCTTTTGTACAGATATTTTTTTTCGATTTTCAAGTACAAAATTACATTTTCTTACGCATTTATCACAACAATTGTTACAAATCACGCCACTCTTGTAAAGTCTTTAAGACTGTACATTAGGATGCATAATTAAACTGTAAAAAATCAAGTTCCTAAAGTCGTATGATTTGTAACAAATTTTATGATGAGTACGTAAGAATGATGACATTTTTAGTTAAAAATTGAAAAATAACATTTGAGGACCGTTTTTGCAAAACTTGCTAACTGAAAAAAACTAAATTTTACAGGAGAGACAAAACACTATAGTAAGCAAGTTTTGCTGTATCTCTCCATATAGCAGAGAAAAAGTTTTGAAAAAACGATCACACTTTGACACACTACAATGAAGAGAAATAACCCAATTTTACAAAGACGCTTTGAACATCATGTAGAGGCCTGCCTTATGTTAACGAATCCATCAAAATCTTAATTTTGCATATTTTGCAGTTAGCAAGTTTTGCAAAAATGGTCATTTGTACAAAGCAATTAACAACAAATTTTTAGCTTCAGAACACTAGACAATTAAATAAATGGCACTTCTGAATAATTCATTCTCTATTTGTAATAATTTTTACCTTTAAAAATTAAAAAAAATTAAATAAATTTACTAACAACTTCAAATTAATGTAACTTTGAATAAGTTATATTGAGACTAGGACAAAGGTTTACATGACATTTTTTGCTCAGAATGTCTTCGAAATAAGCTCCGTAAGTGACGGTAAATCCTCGTGAATCACCCTGTATATAAAATGAGTCATTTTCAAAGCTATACCTCATACAGGAAAACTAGTAACATATTTGAAATCAGCATGTCGATTTTAGTAAAGTCCACTAGGCTATTTTTATTTCTGATGATTTTTTATTGTAGACCAGTGTTATTATTGGTGGAACAACGAGATAAAAAATGAGGGAACCACGAGAAAAGTCCCTTACAACCTTGGTTTTATCCACCACAAATAATCCTACAAGTCCTTCGTCGACGAGATTTGAACTCGTGTCTTCGTTAAAAGTTATGTTTTAGTTAACGACGCTCGCAACTGCAGAGGTTATATCAGCGTCGCCGGTGTGCCGGAATTTTGCCCCGCAGGAGTTCTTTTACATGCCAGTAAATCTACTGACATGAGCCTGTCGCATTTAAACACACTTAAATGCCATCGACCTGGCCCGGGATCGAACCCACAATCTTGGGCATAGAAGGCCAGCGCTATACCAACTCGCCAACCAGGTCGACCGTGTCTTCGTAAAGCATCATTCTGCCAAGGCAGCGTTCCTCCGGAAGAGAGATAAATCCGAGAATCGAAGCGGGGACTGCTAATATGCCTGTTTAACTGTAATTAATAAATGAAGCCACGTCCAACAGAGCATGAAGCAGGGGCATAAGAACGATCCACGCAGGTAGGAGTCGGCTATAAATTTAAATTACTGCGAAGTTGAAAGCTTCTTAACTATATTTTATAAGCTGGGCAATTTCACACGCCGCCATTACGTCTATCAACGTTTTGCTTTGTTGTAGTGATTTATCTGTACCGGCGACGTCACGCCACGCGTTTAAAATGATTACACAAGACAAAGAACGCAGATGGATTAGATGTCTGCTACTTTGTTAATTTTATTTCCCTTTTCCTGTAAAATTAATAAGCAAGGCTCGTAGCGGTAGACCTCTCTCCAGCATCGCCTGCAGCGGATGAAGACGGTAGAGGTCTCTGCCTACCTTATTACTTAGCTTACCAAACTGCAAAATGGCTCGAGACCTTAATTATGATTTATGATGAGCGAAATTTAATTATCGAAATAAATGATTAGCAGACTTTAATTAACGTTGATTATATAATAGTTAGCTCTACCAATGAATGAGGGTCGGGAAATTTTGTGTTTTCCAAGCGAGCCGGCTGGCGGCGGGAGGAGCCCCGGCGAGCAATTTGTTCCGCGAGTCCGTTGCGTGTACAGTTTTGCTCATGAAATATGCAGCAGCAAATAATCAGGGACTGATTAATGTGCAGAGCCTTGGCAAATCTAATCCCCCCGCGACTTGAAGAGGACTTAAGACAACCTAATTCAATGCTTCTACACGGAAACGCTAGAAAGAGACAAAAGAACGCTAAAGTATAGTCCATTAAGGGGTATTTTTTAAAACTTTTTTCCTATTCGGTATAAAATATTAATATTTTGTACGTATAGAGCTCATACCTGTAGCAACTCAACCAAATATAAATATTTTGAAAAAAATTATTTGGGGACCCAAATTTGAAAAAAAAAAAAAGTACCCAATGCAGAATTGTACTAAAACCGATATATCTAAGCCGTTTTTAAAGATAGATTCAAACAGTTTTTTGCAATGTATTTGCAAAAGCATGTTCTACAAACTGTCTGTAACAAAATTTTGATATTATTTCCTACGTTTGTAAAATAAACAATTAAAATTTTATAACAATTTTCTGATTTCCTTTCTTGCAAACAAAGGGACATATTTTTTAAATTAAATCAATTAACAAAATTCCGTTACATAGAAAAGTTTCCTAATAGTCTACAGAATGTGTTCTAAATTTCATGCATGTATCTTTAATAGTTCAGAAATTATATCCATTTTTGTCTGGCAATGTAGCAAAAAAAGTGAAGTTACTGAAAACCGATAAAAGGGGGCGCGTGATTTAAAAATCCACAGCGCAGGAAGTTTAAAAATGACGTCTCAACATCCGATTAGGGCACAAATACCCGCCAAACGTTATGCAATGCATTTCACATATCAAAGAGTATTTTAAAGAATTTTTTTTTTTTTTTTGAAAATTTAATTTACCTCAAATAACAATAAATGTGAGCGAGTGATTAAAAAATCCATAACGCAGGAAGTTTAAAAATGGCGACTCAACATCCGATAAGGGCACAAATACCCACAAAATGTTATGCTATGCATTCCACACATATAACAGAGTATTTTAAAGATTTTTTTTTTAATTTACTTATTTTTTGCCAAAAAATACCATCCTTTCCCCTTAAAGAGATCAGCGCTTTGTAAATGAAGTAAGACATGTCTTACAAAAGAGTTATGTCTGAGAAGTGTAAGTTAATACTTTCACGATGTTCAACCTGGCGATAAATTACTGGATATCTCCACTTTGTCACAAAAATAGAAACATACATACGTTATGTAGTAATATCCTTCATAGAGTCGTGCAAAACCGGTTGCGAAAAATAGAAATATACTTCTGTTAAAGCGGGTAAGTTAAGAGTGTTAAAATTAAAAAACTTTTACAGCAGGCCTGCACAAGGTTTGCGCTCTCCGAGCCGGCTCACAGCTCATGAGCGGAATGCAGATATTAGCTGCACTCTGTATAAGGGTGGACTGGAAGAAGGGACGATCTCGTACAAAATATACACAAAAGGAAGTACTATTACGAATGTTTATGAAATGAATTCCCATTCAGTGTTTGCAAAACTATCTTGGACTATTATTAATTAATAAAGAAATATTTATTTTACAGAAGTAATAGAAATTCTATAGCTACATGAATGTACAATACCATTTTGTTATATTTTTATTTATCAGTACATCAAAACTAGGTTTTATGCTGTTGACAGCTGAAAGGAACAGTAGCCTACTGATCGTAACGAAACATCAGTTACAGATGTTCGATGTCTGCCTTTATTAAAGTTGATTATAGAAAACAGTTGCTCACAAATATAAATGTTGAGCCAAACATAGCAATCATTTTCACAGCCAGCCTGTGTAGTCGTGGATATTATTGGCTAATGTTTAGTCTTGTAAAACTCAGCCAGGCTAGTAGTATTATTCAAACGATCTTTAGCCCTTAGGTCACATTGAAGATCAATAAGTTCGAGCTGTAAATCGTTAAACGTTATGTTCCGTCTTTTAGATTCTTCAATACTGTACTGTAGCAGTAGGTAAGCAACGCGAAACAGTTACTGAGAATAAGCCTACACACTGTACTCCAATAGATAACTGAGTGGTCGTTTCCCTCTCCTCTACCCATAGCAAGTCTATGTCATTCTGACGTATCTTCCTCTCCGTTTCGGCGAGTGGTAAACACCTGTTTGTGCAGGCCTGTTTTATCAGCATAAACCAGAAGGAAGATGAGACATAAGCAGACCTAGAAAAATGAGTGCTGAGCTCGAAAAAGGTAGAACGTCCTAATTCATGAAGGAGAAAGAATAAGAACAATGTTTCTACATTTGCTAATAGCGGGTACCTGACTGTTCGTTATTCACACATAACAAGCCAATTTACTGACAGCGCCTTTGTCCAGGATGCGCTACATCCGCGATGAGATGAGATGAAGTTGATTATTGGGAATCGAAGCTCCCGGAGAAAACTTCTGTGTTATCTGAATCGCCTTTATTTTTTAACTTTGTTCTAGAGTAGGCCTATGGCATTAGGAAAGTCCAGGATGACAGAGAGGGTTTGGAATTGAACGGGTTACATCAGCTGCTCGTCTATGCGGATGACGTAAATATGTTAGGAGAAAATCCACAAACGATTAGGGAAAATACGGGAATTTTACTTGAAGCAAGTAAAGAGATAGGTTTGGAAGTAACTCCCGAAAAGATAAAATAGGCTATATGATTATGTCTCGTGACGGGAATATTATACGAAATGGAAATGTAAAAATTGGAAATTTATCCTTTGAAGAGGTGGAAAAATTGAAATGCCTGGAAGCAGCAGTAACAAATATAAATGATAATTGCGAGAAAATTAAACACAGAATAAATATTGGAAATGCCTGTTATTATTCGGTTGAGAAGCTTTTATCATCCAGTCTGCTGTCAAAAAATCTGAAAGTTAGAATTTATAAAACAGTTATATTACCGGTTGTTCTGTATAGTTGTGAAACTTGGACTCTCACTCTCAGAGAGGAACATAGGTTAAGGGTGTTTGAGAATAAGGTGCTTAGGAAAATATTTGGGGCTAAGAGGGATGAAGTTACACGAGAATGGAGAAACTTACACAACACAGAACTGCACGCATTGTATTCCTCACTTGACATCATTAGGAACATTAAATCCAGACGTTTGAGATGGGCAGGGCATGTAGCACGTATGGGTGAATCCAGAAATGTATATGGGGTGTTAGTTGGGAGACCGAAGGGAAAAAAATCTTTGGGGAGGCCGAGACGTAGATGGGAGGATAATATTAAAATGGATTTGAGGGAGGTGGGATATGATGATAGAGAGTGGATTAATCTTGCTCAGGATAGGGACCAATGGCGGGCTTATGTGAGGGCGGCAATGAACCTCCGGGTTCCTTAAAAGCCGGTAAGTAAGTAAGTTATCTGCATCACGGGCTTGCCCAACACAAGTTATAAATCGGGGCTACACAGGCATCAAACCTTGGTCCACAGAACTATAAGTCCAACGCTCTAGTCAGAAGACTACCGTGGCGGCAGGGGTGAAAGTGTGCACATTTAAGGAGCCGACAGAATATATCGAAATGAACATACAAACCATAGTAAGTATTTTTCTATGGTCAATAATTAATTAATAAATTAAATCTAAAGATTTGTAACAGAAGTTTAATGTGGCAATAGCGCAGATAATCTGAACCTCAGATGAAATGACCTCTCTATATTGGATGAATGCTGGCGACCCCTGGTATGCTATAAACAAAACTGTACGAAGTAAAATCGTGTACACACAATCATATAGAAAGTATTATTTTTAGTAGCTACAATTTGTTATAAAGACATAATTAACAGCGAGAAATACAAATGTTCAAGTCTGATTTATTATTAACCTTCATTACCCGTTACACACTAAAACAATTAGAAAATTAACCGCACAATCATTTCTATTCGAGGCTTCTGTATTTAGTTTAACATTAAGTCTCTGTTACATGTGCTTACAACTTACTGGAACATCAGGCAGAACACGATCTCCGAAGAACATTTTCAAAGTGAGCACCATTAGCTTACAGGCATGTTGCAGTTCGTCTCAACTAATTTTGACGTATCCGTGTAGAAGACCTCTATGTTTTAGTATCTCCTGACTGCCATGGTTACGCAAATCTATACGCATTTCTGGATTCGCCCATACGAGCTACATGTCCTGCCCATCTCAAACGTCTGGATTTAATGTTCCTAATTATATCAGGTGAAGAATACAATGCGTGCAGTTCTGCGTTGTGTAACTTTCTCTATTCTCCTGTAGCTTCATCCCTCTTAGCCCCAAATATTTTCCTAAGCACCTTATTCTGAAACATCTTTAACCTATGTTCCTCTCTCAAAGTGAGAGTCCAATTTTCACAGAACAACCGGTAGGCCTAATATAACTATTTTATAAATTCTAAGTTTCAGTTTTTTTTTCAGAGCAGACTGGATGACAAAAGCTTCTCAACGAATATGATCAACAGTAATCTCGCTAGAGGTTTTGATTTAACTTATCTAGAGAAAATCAAAACTCTAGTGGGATTTAATTGACTATTACAGGACTAGATGAAATTACATACAGATTACAAGAAATAAAGTACTCTAATACAATACAATATTAATTGACTTACTGAAATTCTATTTAATCAATGTTAGCTTCACCAAAATGTTTGAACGGAGCCGCCATTTTCAGTTGACTATCTGTGCGGGAAACAAATGACGATCGCAAAGCAAGTTTTATAGTACTGTAAAGCATTTGTAGTTTGAAATGTTGGCAAACAAAGAAACAAATGCTAGGGAAGTGATAAATATAAACAAATGCTAGGAAGTGATAAAAACAAATGCTAAGGAACACAAACAACACGCGAGAATAAATACATAACATTAACATATCACAATACGAATACCCACAAAATCGCAACTTCATTCAGAAAACTAAAGTACAAAATTGCATACAAAACAAATAATACAACACAGAAATACTTAAATAACCACACTAAACTTTCAAATATATATAATTCAACTGGAGTTTACAAATTAAAATGCAATAGTTGCCCACATTTTTACATAGGACAGACAGGAAGATCCTTTCATACAAGATACAACGAACATATTAAAGCTATAACCAAACCTTACATTACATCAAATTATGCAGATCACATTATCGACAATAATCATGACTACAATAATATAGAAACAGATATGGAAATTTTACACATCACACCAAAAAGTTTACAGTTAAATATCCTAGAACAATACGAAATATATAAGAACACAATAGCACACCCACATTACATACTTAATACGCAACTACAGTTCAATACGCACACATTGTTTGACATCATAATACGTCATAACATACAGACAGCCAACCCCCACCATAGGAACAACACACCCCCACCCCTACCATCGACAACTGCACATCGCAGAGCCAAAATCAGCAGTGGTTCAAGAGACACTGAAGACGACGACAAATAGCGTCGAAACGGGCCGTCTGTCGAAGGTAAATACCTTTTTAAACAATTTTAACACTTTTAACGTGTGACAGAGTAAATTTTATGTTTTTAACAAAGTGTTAACGTGAACTTTAATCAATGGCTAAGGAAGTGATAAAATTGTAGCGATAAACAGCTATGATTGCTTGAAACACGTCTTTTCGTACCGTTTTATTGGCCGAAAGTAGTATGACATAGTAAAAGTTTAATAGTTATTTTAAATTATAGATTGTATTTTATTGTTAGTACATTGCAATATTTTACTTGTACGAAATCACACCGAGACTCTATCCCACAAAAGTATGGTATAATACATCGCAAATTAAAACTGAATGTTATTGCGTTGTATGAAGTGTATCTTTTTGTTCTACAAAATTATGTATAACACCATAAATTATTAGTAAATGTGTACAAGAGGTGTCATAATAATAATGATATATTACACAGGATACTTGCATTAGTAAGCTTATCTTAGTCTATAATAAGGTTATGTCCATTTATTTTATTTCTAATGTCACGCTTAAGGAACAGTGATAAAAATTAATATTACCAATGCTAAAATGTTTTTTCTTAGTTTTAATGTCATATTGCTTCACAATGTTGTTAGTTTATACAGAATTTTGAGAGTATATTGTAGGCAATGTTTTTTTTTTTCTCAAGGCAATCATAATTTTTGGTGCCATATGAATTGCAGTAGTACCAATTTTAGTCTACAGATTGCACTAGTAACAACTTATCTTCTTCCACCTCTACTAGAACACTTACGGTCTTACTAATAAACCGTGTATAGTTTTTATACGAGACTTGCAGCGTTGAGACAGAAAACGTTACTAATAAACCATACATAAGCGATAGATGTATAAACAATCTGTAACTATACAATGGGAATTGCTTTGCAGTAGTTATATATACGAAACCCCTTGTTTAAGCGTTGTATACAGAGAAAAACTGGCCGCCCCTCTAACAGCTGTTCGTATCGACTGTCATTTTATGATGATGGATGCCTTGTAACCACAGAAGAACACACCAAAGAGCACAGAATATGTAGAATATTATAATAATATTAAGTTCTCTTTGACCAAAATATAGTGTGGCAATCGATCAGAGCCAGTTGTACTACCGATTCTTAACACGGCGCACTAGAGCGCTCTACCGGATGCAATAGAGAATCTCAGATATTCTATTACCTTTCGTAATGAAGTAATGACGAAACTATGACGTAGCTATGTAACAGTTCTACTGTTATACACGGCGTATAGTATGTAGTGATTATTAGTAAGGGATTTACACACGACTTATAAACGAGCTACTCATTGTATAAGACAGTTAAACGTTTGTATATAGAGTTTTTATTAGTAAGAATATTCATTATACTTATATTTTGTTTTGAACTGTAAATTTATTCTTTCTTTATGGACTCTATTATTTTCATTATCATGCTCATCACTTTTTTCACTTCCACTAAACTACATATTTAATAAATTATATTATGATGATATAGCGGTAATGAAATTATACAAATCTGTCTTTTCAGAAATAGCTCTCTGTAAAGCTGACAGGAGTCAAATCGGAGTAGGAATTGGAACCGGAATAGAAGTTGAGGATGGAGTCGGAGTCAAGTCGGAACCAGAATCGAAGTTGGAGCAGGAGTCAAATCGGAGTCAGAATTGGAGCTGCAGTAGAACTTGAGGTTGGAGTTGGAGCCAGAATCTACGATGGAGCGGGGATCAAATCGGAGTTAGAATTGCAGCTGCAATAGAATTTGGGGCTGAAGCTGAAGTCAAGTCGGAACCAGAATCGAAGTTGGAGCAGGGGTCAAATATGAGGTAGAAATGGAGTCTCAATAGAAGTAGGTGCTGTAGGAGGAGTCAAGATGGAGCCGAAATCGAATTTGGGGTTACGACCGGAGCTGTAAGGTGTGGAACTGAGATTCAGGTTTCCGGTAACACGACTGGGTAGGTCATTGTTTTTGCGTTATAACTAGTAGCACTAAACGTTTCAATGTAATTTTTTGATTCGATGCTAATTGGTAAGCCCGTTGCCTACAAGATGTAATGTAAAGACATACAGAACAACAAAATAGCCACCATATTTGTTTTGAGATGAGAATCTGATGATGATGATGATGATGATGATGATGATGTGAATCGTTTGTATGTAAGTTATTTAATTAAGAAAATAAGTGAAAATTTCTCTCTTTTCTTTCTTTCTTTTTTCAATATCTGTCGAATACAAAAAAAATCTGATCAATAATTGATCTATTACGCCTAAAACCAGACTGATGATCCACAATAATTTCATCTACATACGGAGTTAATCTTCTCGAAAGAATATTGGATACAATTTTGTACGAAGTCAACAAAAGTGATATTCCTCGAAAGTTACTACAGTTAAATACTTAAAAGGTCAAAATACAACAGTGTTCATAAGTGAAGATTAAAAATAATGGAGATAATTATTACAGTTGTCTGAACACTATTTATTGATAAAATAAATAAAATAATAAAACTGGTTAGAAACCATACATGTTTCGGGGGCTATGCTCCCCCATATTCAGTGGTACAACCACTGTACCACTGCATAGCCCCCGAAACATGTATGGTTTCTAACTAGTTTTATTATTTTATTTATTTTATCAATAAATAGTGTTCAGACAACTGTAATAATTATCTCCATTATTTTTAATTACTACAGTTAGTCTTATTTCCCTTCTTAAAAATATATGTGCAATGTATGTGCAGTACACTTTTATTATTTTTTTGTTGTGTGTGGAAGCAGTCACTATTTTGTGTACTGAAACCGCAGTTCTGGAATGAATAGATCCATATATCACGATTTTATTTGTAATCACTGTGGCTTCTGCTAATTCTAATGCATCACTAGAACCATAGGCAGAGGAAGAGCAATCCACTGAAGCTTCTAATACACAGCTGACAATCCGTGACATACGGACTGGTAGCCGGCAGAACGAGCATTTTTAAAAAGCAATATGAAACACGCTGTGTCAGGCCAAGGGTCAGCTACATAATGCAGCGAGCGGCGCAACAGAACTCCTCCTGAGTATTGCAAATAAAATTGCGTGTATTTTCATTCTTCATGGCTGTATGTGTATGATGGTGGTATTTCATCTCTGTTACCTCTCCCGCTCCGCCGCCGCACACAACTCCTGAAAAGCGGGCTACATTCATTTTCCTCTCTTCTAACCCCTCTTCCCCCTCCTACCGCCCCTGTTAAAATCCCTCGGGGTTACTTGTAACAATACCAGAAAATTACTCGGGGATTAGTTTCCCCCCCCCCCGCTCCTACTAGCACTTGTAAATAATTTCCCAGACTCGGCGGCTATCGGAACGTACAAACCTTTTCGAAAATGTTGGAGCAGCTACAAGTGTATTGATTCTTTCTGGTGCGGCAAATTGGAAACAAGGATCTACATGTAGGCTGTCCTATGATCCCGATACAAACTGCATTATGGATACGACGCACGTTGTGATTTCCTAACAGGAATGCGCGGCCCTCCACTTCGTTTGTAAACAAAACGAATCTTGCAAATCAAGCTTTCAGGTATAACTCCCTGTGAAGTTGATTTGAATAATTTTGAGGGAAAAATTGTTCCGGCACCGGGTATCGAACCCGGGACCTTTGGTTAAACGTACCAACGCTCTACCAACTGAGCTACCCGGAACTCTACCCGACACCGATTCAACTTTTCCCTCTATATCCAAATATATACTCGTGGGTTTTAGTTCGAACTTAGGTTTAAGATACAAATTAGATTTATTTTAAATGTTATTTTAAGTTATTGTGCTTCATTTAATTTAGGATATTCTCTATTATTATTATTATTATTATTATTATTATTATTATTATAAATTATTGTTAGTATTAATTATTGGTATTATTATTAACTGTATTTTTAATTAATAAGTTTATTATTATCATTATTGAGTGTAATTAGTTACCACTGCCACCGGGTATATACCCATTGCAGTGTGAATAAATACACATACATAGATCTCAAAGTGGGCTGACAACCGTCAAGCAACCAACATTGAGTGCACACTAACTCTGTGTGATTTAAATTGTGGTTTTCTGTTAACGAACAGTGACGTGTATTATGCAAATCAAGCTTTCAGGTATAACTCCCTGTGAAGTTGATTTGAATAATTTTGAGGGAAAAATTGTTCCGGGGCCGGGTATCGAACCCGGGACCTTGGTTAAACGTACCAACGCTCTACCAACTGAGCTACCAGGGAACTCTACCCGACACCGATCCAACTTTTCCCTCTATATCCACAGATCTCAAAGTGGGCTGACAACCGTCAAGCAACCTACATTGAGTGCACACTAACTCTGTGTGACTTAAATTGTGGTTTTCTCTTAACGAACAGTGACGTGTATTATGCAAATCAAGCTTTCAGGTATAACTCCCTGTGAAGTTCATTTGAATACTTTTGAGGGAAAAATTGTTTCGGGGCCGGGTATCGAACCCGGGACCTTTGGTTAAACGTACCAACGCTGTACTAACTGAGCTACCCGGGAACTCTACCCGACACCGATCCAACATTTCCCTCTATATCCACAGATCTCAAAGTGGGCTGACAACCGTCAAGCAACTAACATTGAGTGCACACTAACTCTGTGTGACTTAAATTGTGGTTTTCTGTTAACGAACAGTGACGTGTATTATGCAAATCAAGCTTTCAGGTATAACTCTCTGTGAAGTTGATTTGAATAATTTTGAGGGAAAAATTGTTCCGGGGCCGGGTATCGAACCCGGGACCTTTGGTTAAACGTACCAACGCTGTACCAACTGAGCTACCCGGGAACTCTACCTGACATCGATCCAACTTTTCCCTCTATATCCACAGATCTCAAAGTGGGCTGACAACCGTCAAGCAACCAACATTGAGTGCACACTAACTCTGTGTGATTTAAATTGTGGTTTTCTGTTAACGAACAGTGACGTGTATTATCCAAATCAAGCTTTCGGTATAACTCCCTGTGAAGATAATTTGAATAATTTTGAGGGAAAAATTGTTCCGGGGCTGGGTATCGAACCCGGGACCTTGGTTAAAGGTACTAACGCTCTACCAACTCAGCTACCCGGGAACTCTACCCGACACCGATCCAACTTTTCCCTCTATATCCACAGATCTCAAAGTGGGCTGACAACCATCAAACAACCAACATTGAGTGCACACTAACTCTGTGTGACTTAAATTGTGGTTTTCTGTTAACGAACAGTGACATGTATTATGCAAATCAAGCATTCAGGTATAACTCCATGTGAAGTTGATTTGAATAATTTTAAGGGAAAAATTGTTCCGGGACCGGGTATCGAACCCGGGACCTTTGGTTAAACGTACCAACGCTGTACCAACTGATCTACCGGGAACTCTACCCGACACCGATCCAACTTTTCCCTCTATATCCACAGATCTCAAAGTGGGCTGACAACCGTCAAGCAACCTACATTGAGTGCACACTAACTCTGTGTGACTTAAATTGTGGTTTTCTCTTAACGAACAGTGACGTGTATTATGCAAATCAAGCTTTCAGGTATAAATTCCTGTGAAGTTGATTTTAATAATTTTGAGGGAAAAGTTATTCAAAACGAATCTTCTTAATAAACCGTGTATAGGCCTAGTTTTTATACGAGACTTATGCAGAGTTGAGACAGAAAACGTTACTAATAAACCATGCATAAGTAATGGATGTATAAACAGCCTTAACTATACAATGAGAATTCCTTTGCAGTAGTTATATACACGAAACCACTTGTTTAAGCTTTGTGTACAGAGAAAAAATGGCCGCCCCTCTAACAGCTGTTCGTATCGACTGTCATTTTATGATGATGGCTGCCTTGTAACCACAGAAAAACAAACCAAAGAGCATAGAATAATTAGAGTAACATTGCTATAGCTTGTACACTTTGACCAAAATATAATGTGGTAATCGATCAGAGCCAGTTGAACTATCGATACTTAGCGCGGCACACTAACGTGCCCTATCGAATGCAAGAGAGCATCTCAGATATTCTATTACCTTTCTTAACAAAGTAATGACGAAACTATGACGTAGCTGTGTAACAGTTATACTGTCATAAACGACGTATGAAGTGATTATTAGTAAGGAATTTACAAATGACTTATAAACGAGCTAGTCATTGTGTAAGTACTCGTATAAGACAGTTAAACGTCTGCATAAGAGTTTTATTAGTAAGACTGTTAATGTTAAGGTAGACTTGCGACTTAGGCTATTTACAATTAGAGCTAGACTTCGCAAAGCACTGTCAACCAACCCACTGATAATCTTGTGGTAGGCCTAAGCATAAAAAAAAGTTATTTTCCACAGCAAGGAATCAACCTTTTCACTGACAACCTTATGGCAAGCCTCAAAACTGGTCTCATTTTTCACAGCAAAGACATGATAAATGACGTTTTGTATTTATGTATTTTCAGATTATATTCAAAAGATAAAATTAAAATTTAATATGGCTATCAATTTATTAAATGAAATGAGAGCTTTATGGGGACTGCGACACTCCAGAGGTTGGAAACCTCTGCCCTATAGCGCCCCTAGCGTTTAATTCCTCCACAAGAAGATTATTATATTCGGTGTCCAAAGATGTATGCTCTGAGTCTGGATTTTGCACCCGCTGTATTATTTAAAACTAAAACCACATTCACTAGGAGCAGTGTTTTCAATTACCATTGATCACAAACCCAGAAATTTTCAAGCTATTATTGTGCCAGGAAATCCACAATATTTCAGTATTACTTAATAATATGAGGAGAAATAAAGACTACAACAAATGTGACCTGTTGTTCTTATTGCAGTTCTTGTGAGAGAAATTTGAACAAGTTTGTGGATGACGTATCGTATGATCCAATTCGTCGCATATAATTCATACTGTACACGATGGTGTTGAGTCTCATTTTAGTCGACATGCTAAGAACTCCTTGAAAAACAATTTTCCTAATCAATGGATTGGTCGTGGAGGACCACTATTAACTCAACATCTGACAACTCCTTGGACAACAGATATCCGAATAAATGAATTGGTTGTGGAGGACCACTGTTTAATAGATATAGTAAGAACTCCTTTAATAACAGATTTCCGAATAAATGGATTGATTGTGGAGGACGAATGTTAACTCAACGTGCTCATAACTCCTTGGGTAACAGATTTTCGAATGAATGGATTGGTTGTGGAGGATCACTGTTTAATAGATATAGTAAAAACTCCTTGAATAACATATTTCCGAATAAATGGATTGGTTGTGGAGGACCACTGTTTAGTAGATATAGTAAGAACTTCTTGAATAACAGATTTCTGAATAAATGGATTGGTTGTGGGGGACCACTGTTTAGTAGATATTGTAAGAACTCCTTGAATAACAGATTTTCTAGTAAATGGATTGGTTGTGGAGGACCACTGTTTAGTAGATATAATAAGAACTTATTGAATAACAGATTTCTGAATAAATGGATTGGTTGTGAAGGACCACTGTGTAGTAGATATTGTAAGAACTCCTTGAATAACAGATTTTCTAGTAAATGGATTGATTGTGGAGGACCACTGTTTAGTAGATATAATAAGAACTTATTGAATAACAGATTTCTGAATAAATGGATTGGTTGTGAAGGACCACTGTGTAGTAGATATAGTAAGAACTTCTTGAATAACAGATTTCTGAATAAATGGATTGGTTGTGGGGGACCACTGTTTAGTAGATATTGTAAGAACTCCTTGAATAGCAGATTTTCTAGTAAATGGATTGGTTGTGGAGGACCACTGTTTAGTAGATATAATAAGAACTTATTGAATAACAGATTTCTGAATAAATGGATTGGTTGTGAAGGACCACTGTGTAGTAGATATGGTAAGAACTCCTTGAAGAACAGATTTTCTAATAAATGGATTGGTTGTGGAGGACCACTGTTTAGTAGGCATACTAAGAATTCCTTGAATAACAGATTTCCGAATAAATGGATTGGTTGTGAAGGACCAATGTTAACTCTACTTGCTCAGAACTCCTTGGGTAACAGATTTTCGAATGAATGGATTGGTTGTGAAGGACCATCCCCATTAGTGCTCAGTGGCAACTTAAGTTTTAGTTTGTTTTAAAAAATTGTAATAAACATAATATTAGGTTAACACTTTTTATTGTGAGGTAAGCTCTTCTAGACATCATATATTCTCGTCATCTCAGAAACAATCCTTCGTTTCAAAGTCAATTGTTGTGGAGTGCAAGCGCGAAATTCTGGAAACCGTCAACATGTGAAACTGATGATATCTTGGCAACTTCACCACCGAGAATAACTAATTTTAAATGTATTTTATAAAATCTCAAAGGTAGTCCGATTTCTTTGAATTCTCTGACTTTTTTAATACTAGGTCTATGTAGCGACAGAATATCCAGTATTAATGTATTAAGTACTTATATCTCTGATGTAAATATTCACTAACATACTATGACTTAAGCTATAGTATATCATATCGTCGGTGACTATGGGTTAAACCAGCTGTAAATATGGTAAGCTATCTTCTGAGACACACATAAATATAATAAATTCATTACATTATTTATTTAGCACTTGTCAAGTGACATGAAACGTTTGATGTCTAAAAAAAGAAAATATTTAACATTTATGTTAGTTCGCACATTAAAACAAATACATTAATATGTGAAGGTTATATGTGTATGTTTACGGTCGAAACGAAAGTTAAGACCTGAATTTACTGTACAGTAGATTGTAAATTATCGTTTATTTAACGACGCTCGCAACTGTCGAGGTTATATCAGCGTCGCCGGTGTGCCGGAATTTTGTCCCACAGGAGTTCTTTTATATGCCAGCAAATCTACTGACAAGAGCCTGTCACATTTATGCACACTTAAATGCCATCGACCTGGGCCGGGATTGAATCCGTAACCTCGGGCACAGAACGCCAGCACTCAAGCGACTGTGCCACTCAGGCCGACATTAGACGATATACAACATTAAGGGCGGAATTCATAATCGTCACTTATAAATGAGTGAACCCTTAAGTGGTTACTTATACTCATTTCTAATTCATAGTTGTCCCTCATTCTCATGATTACTTAAGTGAGCTGATCTGTACCCTTAAGTGACCACTCATTTTCAAAATGGATACTGAGAATGATTTTGAGGATTTTGTGGAGTTTGTTGAACGAAATGAGGAACATACAGTATACGTGTCCCATAAAGGTATAGTGAACTGGAATGTATAGTGAACTGGAATTT